>NW_011494628.1:1920999-1923355 GCF_000754665.1 Bison bison bison
GGACAGAGGCTGCAGTCCATGGGGTTGCTGAGGGTCGGACACGACTGAGCGACTTCACTTTCACTTTTCACTTTCCTTCATTGGAGAAGGAAATGGCAACCCACTCCAGTGTTCTTGCCTGGAGAATCCTAGGGACGGGGGAGCCTGGTGGGCTGCTGTCTATGGGGTCGCACAGAGTCTGACACGATTGAAGTGACTTAGCAGCAGCAGCAGTGCCTGGGAAGAAAATGACAGGAGGATACGGTCCTTCTAATTCCTTAGGTTCTTTGGTACCATGAAGGAGCTCGGAGTAGAGGACCAGCCACATGGGGAAGGGGTCCTCAGGAACAGAAAGGGCCAGAGGGACACAACACCGTGTGCCCATCCACAGAGACCACTGTATCAGCAAAGAAAGACTTGATCTAAAATCTGCTGAAGGGACATGAAGGGACCACAAGGTATGCCTTCAAAGAGCATGGTTGGCGGTAATACTCAGAGAAGAGAAAACTGCTCATGTGCAGACTCAGCCTGCAGACTCTTCCCTCCTTTAATCACACCTGGACTCCCAGCCTCTAGAGCTATTGGAACCAAACTCCAAGGAGGCACTGAATTAATCCTCCCTCCTCAGCACATTGTTCATCAGCCTCTTTCCTGTCTCATCTTACTCTGCTCATATCTAACCACGTTCATTTGAGTTAAGGCACATAGGACTGTGTGTGAGAAGAGGACATTTAATTCTTAAATTTCCTGAGAAGAAAAGTACTTTTCAGTAAAAACGTTACATCAGCATGCAGAGGAATTACTTTCAAAGTAACCCTAACTTCGTGGATCTGTACATGAAAGTTCTTAAGTATCTTAAGGTAATTACTTCACCTTTGAAAATGTCTACTTGGAATTATTTTCACTCTCTCGTAAACACAAAATTCACTCTGATTCCTTTATGTGTACCTAAGTTGAGGAGACCTCTATTTTGATCAATTAATTCAGATATGAACTCCTTCTACACTGCCTTTATGAACAGGTTGGTGGTTTAGATACTTTACTTTTCCTAGTGGAAAACACCACCAGATGCTTGGAAAAACTCCCAACAATTTGACAGATAGTGATGATTTCCATTTGTTGAAATTGGTTTCTCTTTATTTACTCCCTATCAAATAGCAGTATGAAAAGGATTCTTAGTGCCAATGATGATCCAAGGAAATAATAATTTAATATATTAGGCTGGCCAGAAAGTTCCACCCTCTGGAAAAGCCCTAAGGAACTTGTTGGCAAACCCAATATTTTGAATAAATAAGAGAAATTTTTATATTCTTTTCATTTGTATCAAAGTAAAGTAGGAAAGTTGTGTAATAAAATGCTATGTAATAAAATGTGGTTCTTTGTGACGCTACAGACTGTAGCCTGCCAGACTCCTCTGTTCATGGAATTCTCCAGGCAAAAATACTGGAGTGGGTTGTCATTCCCTTCTCCAGGGGATCTTCTTGACCCAGAGATCAAACCTATGTCTACCTGCACTGCAGGCAGAGTCTTCACCATCTGAGGCACCAGGGAAACCCAATAAGATGTGATATAAAGCTTTATTTCAGATCGTACAGAAAAATTTTGGAGGCAATAAATTTTTACAGTATGTGCTAGTATTCTTGTTAAACTAGTAACAACTCTAGTAGCATATGGAAATTTTCTCTCAATCTCTTCCCCAAAGAAATTTATATAGAGTCCTTTCTTTAATATTCATATGAAACAGAGACTTAGTGGGCTTTGTAAATCTTTTGAGTGGCCTCTATGAATACCTTCATAGAAGATAAACTCTGGTTCATACAAGAATGGTACTTTTGCCATTACTGTTGGAATTCCCTTGCTTGTGCTATTCTACAGCTACTTTGTGAAATGTGAAGAAGCCTCTCATATTTTGTGCAAGTCTCAAGATAACAACTTTGGAAAGATCCAGAGGGTAGAGTCAAAGTATTCTTCCCATTATATCTGCTGAAATGCTGAGCATTAATTGCTCACCTATGTTTGACTTATAAAGTATATTCCTCATGCTCAGATTTTGGTTGGCACCAAATTGAGGTATGGAATTGGGTCTTGTATTCTTGCTCTCTCTTGCTCATTAGCCGAATGATTATGAACTGAATCTCTTTTTCTGGGCCTCAGGTTTTGCAATTATGAAATAAGCTGAACTAGATGATTTCCAAGATCTCTCAATTTTCACAGATTCTGAAAGTGGTTAAATGTATTGTCATGTAAAAATTATACTTTACATCAACAGAATATTGTCTTTTCTTGAACCTCCAAATGATGCTACATTTCAATGATTCAGAATTTGCATGGTGTGCCCTCTGCAATGTTTTTGACCCTGTGCAAACTAAAAAAAAAA
>NW_011494628.1:1923455-1928532 GCF_000754665.1 Bison bison bison
ACCCACAATCATTGAATCTACTGGCAAGAAGTATTAATCATATTTTTCTTTGAGACGAGGACCTAAAGAAATGTCTGTGAGATTAGCACTTGATTATAATTTCAGTTATACATCCTCTGGCCAACATTTCCCAAAATGTATTTTCAAACTGCCTTTATGAAGAAGTTGGTTGCTTAGAAATTATTTCACTTTTCATAGTGAAAAATACCACTCGATACTCAGAAAGGCTTTAAATGCCAGTCCTGATAAGACAGTGGTGATTTCCATTAGTTGAAATTGGTTTCTTTTACTTTATTTTTAGCTCTACAGTGGGCTAACAGATATTTGCTTTTTAAAAAGAAACCACCACAGTACTGTAATTATCTTCCAATTAAAATAAATACATTACTTTAAAAAACAAACAAACAAAATGGAGTCTTGGGACTTCACTGGTGGTCCAGTGGTTAAGACTCTGAACTTCCAATACAGGGGGCAGGGTTCAATCCTTGGTCGGAGAGGATGCATTGACCAGAAAACAAACAAACAAAAAACAAATGAAAAGGAATCTTGTTGGCAAATGATTTGGAGAGATGATGGGTCGACAAAGCTAGATTCAGATGATTAAATTTTCTAATTTGATTTTCATTTTCTCATACAAGAGTGGTTGTCACTGTTGTTTAGTCGCTAAGTCTATGTCTGACACTTTTGCAGCCCCATGGACTGTAGCCCACTAGGCTCCTTCACCCATGGAATTTCCCAGGCAAGAATACTGGAATGGGTTGCCATTTCCATCTCCAGGGAATATTCCCAACCTAGGGATCAAACCCACGTCTCCTGGTTGGCAGGCAGATTCGTTACCATGGAGCCACTTGAGAAGCCCATACAGAAGTAGTGTGTCCTGTAAAGGGAGGGGCCTGCTGCCGTATCAATAGGTAACTCCTGCCCACACCACCTAAACCCCAATCCCGCTCTCACAGTGGGTAATAAGACAGTGAGAATTTTGGCCGGAGCAAGTCTTTCTGCACCACAGATATACACACTAAGTCAAACTAATTTTGTTTTGAGAAGTAGGGCAGATCTTGAGCCAGTCCAAAAAATGTTCAATTCATAGTTCAGTTTAAGCCATTCCCAGTTCTATTTAAAGAAGGACTCTTTACAAAGCAGAGCTAAGTAAAAATGGAAAGAATTCTTTCTGGAGGCAGTGGGTTTCGGTCCTGGGAAATGTTCATACAGACGCAATCAGGAATTACAGGAACCAGGTACCCTGAGCATTTCCCCTGGGAAAGGTAGGATGTGATTTTCGTTCGGGATCTGAACATTGCAAAGAGCATGATAGGCTTGGTGGCAGTGCTCTGCCATGCAGTCATTTTGCTGGGAGTATGGGTTGATACACCCATTGTGGTGGGTTGGGGGGACAGAGCTTATCTGTATGGCCTCAGGCTCAGGTTGAATACAAGCCAGGGAAAGGAGTAGCATCCTCCTAGAGGTCTCGTCCTAATTCAGCAACTGCCCACCTCTACTGCCATGGACACCTGGCCCAGCCTGGCTCCATGTACTGTTCACAGTACAAAGTTTAGCAACAAGGCAGCAAAATTTGGAGGTTAAGAGCATGGCCTTTGGAGCCAGACTCCCTGGGTTGGACTTCTGAACAGATGGGAACTTTCTATATCTTAGTTTCCCCATCATAAAAAGGACGTGATCTTAAAAGCTGCTCTGGAGTGTCATTTTGAGAGATGAGTGGGTTAGTCATGTCAAACAATTCACAAATGTCAACATAATAATACTTAGCACTTCTACAGTAGATATAATTTTGGAAGTAGTATTTCCAAACCTATTACCTTACTTGAACCTCATACGACAACTCGATAAAATAGGTAGGGCAAATGTAGAGTAGTATGCTTTTTTCCTTCCCTGATATGAGGATATTGAGGGACAAAGCAGTTGAGTGATTCAGGTAGTCAAGAGCTTTAGAATCAGGGAGAACTCCTTCTGAATCTGAGTCTACCACCAACTAGCTCTGTGTCCTTTAGCAACTAACGTAACCTGTGTGTTCCTTTATTTACTCATCTCTAAAATGGGAATAAAAATAGTAACTACTTCATAACGTTGTGGTGAGAAATCAAAGAGTCCATACATGTTAAGCATTTATAATAAAGCCTGACAAGTAAGAACTAGTCTTTTTTTTTTTTTTAATCTTTTGGCCACTCTGCACAGCCATGTGGGATCTTAGTTTACCAACCAGGGATTGAACACTTGCCCCTGCATTTGAAGCACAGAGTCTTAACCACTGAACCACCAGGGAAGTCCCAAGAACCAGTCATTTTAATTGCTGTTTTTTATTATTTCTCCCCTCTGATTAGTTATATTCTTTTCCTACTTCCCCAATTCTTGGTATAGTACTTGATACATAAATTATGATCAATCATACTTTGTTGAATGAAAATGCTACAGGACTTCAGAAGAGAAGGAGATCTTGCAACCTGGGGAAAGTCTAGAAGGTTTTATGAAGGAGGTGGGGCTTGGGTTGGTTTTGTAGATAGCTAGAACTTAAATATGTGATAAAAAAGAAAGTTTAGTATTTTTGTAGGTGACAGAAGAGACTAATATATGAGTACTCCTAGATTACATATTTCACCTTTTTCTTTGGGTTTAATGAATTCTACATTATATTATTTAATTTCTCCCATTTGTAGTTAATTGATGGCAAAACCTATTTAAACTGCATTATAAAATGTAGCTTTATCTTACACATATCTTGTGTGCTTGCTGTAAATTCCAGCTAGCATAATCAGAAATCAAACTGAATTTATCGTCATTTTAAGAAATGGAAAAAATTACATTGAAATGCTTTAGGGATATTGTTTAGCTGCATTATAAAAAATAACCCACAATAATTTCACAGAGAGCATTCATTTTATCTGTTTCATTTTTGCTAAATGAGTCCAATTACAGCTCTATTTCTCTTAGTAGCTTGGGATTTTTCTTTTTTTCCTTAATGGTCTCCAGGCAAAACATGTATGTTTAATTTGCCTGAAGTGAAACTCCGTCTTCAAACGTCAGAAACTGTTGAATTCACCATTTCCTACCAGCCCTAGAGCATCCTGATTTCTTTGTTCAAATGTCTGCCATTGCCAGTCAGGGTGCATTATGCATATTGTAACATAATTAACACTGAGGGTTTTTCAGAAAGTAAAAACGGTTTCTTTTTCCTCTTTTTAACTCTATACTTGTAACCCTTCCCACACCATGCCACAATAGCCAAACAGAAGAGGAAAAGCACAGGAAGCCAGCTGAACATTCGATCTCTCTGATGTTCGTGTCCAGATCGTGTGGTCATTTCCAATGCTCCAGATGATTAACACCTTGTCATGTGACACCCACACCTTCGGACTTGACCTCTCCCAGCTCCTCTTTGTCGTCATCTCTGGACCCCTCCCTATTCTCTCTCATCCTCTGATGATTTTACCAACTGTCCTCCTCCTTGCTCCTGTCATCATTCTTAACAACTTCAACATCCACATAGACAACTGATTTCAACATTTTAGTCTCTCAAATCCTTGGGTTCTTTGCTTCCAATGATGTGTTTACTTCTTCCCATCTCAGCATCTCTTCTGGAGTCTTTAAAACGTTCTCCCCTTGACAATCACATCTTTTCCTTCCAGCTCTCCTACCCTGAGTATCCACTCCAGAAATTCTCAGACCTACCCAAGCACCGACTTGATCTTTCTATCAGCTTCCCCTTGGGTTTGTGTCCCTTCTTATTTAGTGTAGATTCCATAGATCATAATTAGAAACATAACCCCCACTCTTCTCTTCCTAACTTCACTAGCCTTGCAAAGCCAAAACCCTATGTAAGCCCCACTATGCATCTGCTTCCCACCTGCACCCAAGCAGCTCAACAAATGCTCCATCAAATACACAAGCAAGCAGACTCATATCTCCTTAAGTTTATACTGACAACTCAAATGAATATATTTTCTACTATGTGTGCTTGTTCATTCTCCAAAAAAATAATTTCCTGTATTCTCCTTTCTGTTCATTTCTACTCATTACACATGCGCACACACACACAACTCACACACACATAAAAAAAGTATTTCCTTCTTGCTGCAATCTTTGCAATTACCAGCGACCTGGCTTCACACCCTACTAGAAGAAATACACAATCCGTTAGGCACAGTACTGATTCACTTTACCTGGATGAACCTAGATTAAGAACTTTGCTCTTAGGTACAGTGATGGATCAAGATAGAGAACTTGTTTAATAAAAGCAGAATTACACTTTTTTTGTTTACCTGAGGCTTGTGAATTGAGAACATTATATCTTCAGTAAAAGCAGAATACTTGAGTGTCTTTTAAATCTTCATTAAAATATACTTTTAAATTATTGCTACAAGAGAATATAAACACAAGAGAAGACTCTACACATGGACATCACCAGATGGTTAATACCAAAATCAGATTGATTATATTCTTTGCAGCTGAAGATGGAGAAGTTCTATACAGTCAGCAAAAACAAGACCAGGAGCTGACTGTGGCACAGACCATGAACTCCTTACTGCCAAATTCAGACTTAAACTGAAGAAAGTAGGGAAAACCACTACACCATGCAGGTATGACCTAAATCAAATCCCTTAAAATTATACAGTGGAAGTGACAAATAGATTCAAGGGATTAGATCTGTTAGACAGAATGCCTGAAGAACTATGGACTGAGGTTCCTGACACTGTACAGGAGGCAGGGATCAAGACCATCCCCAAGAAAAAGAAAAGCAAAAAGGCAAAATGGTTGTCTGAGGATGGCTTACAAATAGCTGTGAATAGAAGAGAAGCGAAAAGCAAGGAGAAAAGGAAAGATATACCCATTTGAATGCAGAGTTCCAAGAATAGCAAGGAGAGATTCGAAAGCCTTCCTCAATGATCAATGCAAAGAAATAGAGGAAAACAATAGAATGGGAAAGACTAGAGATCTCTTCAAGAAAATCAGAGATACCAAGGGAACATTTCATGCAAAGATGGGCACAATAAAGGACAGAAATGGTATGGACCTAACAGAAGCAGAAGATATTAAGAAGAGGTGGCAAGAATACACAGACTGT
>NW_011494628.1:1928682-1932341 GCF_000754665.1 Bison bison bison
AAGATGATGCTGTGAAAGTGCTACACTGAATATGCCAGCAAATTTGGAAAACTCAGCAGTGGCCACAGGCCTGGGAAAGGTCAGTTTTCATTCCAATCCCAAAGAAAGGCAATGACAAAGAATGCTCAAACTACCGCACAATTGCACCCATCTCACATGCTAGCAAAGTAATGCTGAAAATTCTCCAAGCTAGGCTTCAACAGTATGTGAACCATGAACTTACAAACGTTCAAGCTGGAATTAGAAAAGGCAGAGGAACGAGAAATCAAATTGCCAACATCTGCTGGATCATCAAAAAAGCAAGAAAGTTCCAGAAAAACATCTACTTCTGCTTTACTGACTATGCCAAAGCCATTGCCTGTGTGGACCACAACAAACTGTGGAAAATTCTTCAAGAGATGGGAATATCAGACCATCTGCCTGACTCTTGAGAAATCTGTATGCAGGTCAGGAAGCAACAGTTAGAACGGGACATGGAACAACAGACTGGTTCCAAATAGGAAAAGGAGTACGTCAAGGCCATATATTGTCACCCTGCTTATCTAACTTATGTGCAGGGTACATCATGAGAAGCGCTGGGCCGGATGAAACACAAGCTGGAATCAAGATTGCTGGGAGAAATATCAATCACCTCAGATATGCAGATGACACCACCCTTATGGCAGAAGGCGAAGAAGAACTAAAGAGCCTCTTAATGAAAGTGAAAGAGGAGAGTGAAAAAGTTGGCTTAAAACTCAACATTCAGAAAACTAAGACGATGGCATCTGATCCCATCACTTCATGGCAAATAGATGGGGAAACAGTGGAAACAGTGACAGACTTTATTTTCGGGGGCTCCATCCAAAATCACTGCAGATGGTGACTGCAGCCATTAAATTAAAAAGACGCTTGCTCCTTGGAAGAAAAGTTATGATCAACTTGATGTAAAGTGAAGTGGCTCAGTCATGTTCAACTCTTTGTGACCCCATGGACTGTAGCATACCAGTATCCTCCATCCAGGGCATTTTCCCAGCAAGAGTACTCTAGTGTGTTGTCATTTCCTTCTCCAGGGGATCTTCCCAACCCAGGGATCAAACCCAGGTCTCCTACATGGCATGCAGACACTTTACTGTCTAAGCCACCAGGGAAGCCCCCTAGACAGCATATTAAAAAGCAGAGACATTACTTTGCCAACAAAGGTCCGTCTAGTCAAAGCTATGGTTTTTCCAGTGGTCATGTATGGATGTGAGAGTTGGACTATAAAGAAAGCTGAGCACCAAAGAATTGATGCTTTTGAACTGTGGTGTTGGAGAAGACTCTTGAGGGTCCCGTGGACAGCAAGGAGATACACCCAGTCCATCCTAAAGGAAATCAGTCCTGAATGTTCATTGGAAAGACTGATGCTGAAGCTGAAACTCCAATACTTTGGCCACCTGATGCAAAGAACTGACTCATTTGAAAAGACCCTGATGCTGGGCAAGATTGAAGGCAGGAGGAGTAGGGGACGACAGAGGATGAGATGGTTGGATGGCATCACTGACTCAATGGACATGAGTTTGAATAAAGTCTGGGAGTTGGCAATGAACAGGGAGGCCTAGTGTGCTGCAGTCCATGGGGTCGCAAAGAGTCAGACACAACTGAGTGACTGAACTGAACTGAACTGTGCTCCTATGTGATTGAATAAAAAGAAATCCAGCATTATCTGAAAGATCAGTGGCAACTAAAGATGACCTTTATGTCCTTTAAAGTTTGTTCTTGGATCGATCTCCTTGATATTTTATGGATGAAGGTACATAGATGCTAATAAGTTGGAGAATAAAACTAATATGCTAGATGAAAAAATGTTGAAAAGATTTAATTTACCAAAACAATGGGCTGAGACAAATAAGATACAATTTAATAAGGATAAATATAAAATCCTTCATTTACCTTTAAAAACAAATCTGTGATATAAAGCAAGATGGACAGCACTGCATTAACAGAAACAAATCCACAGACTAGGGGATCCCCAGGTGGCTCAGCAGGGGACACAGTTTCAATTTCTGGGTTGGGGAGAGCCCCTGGAGGAGGAAATGGCAACCCACTCCAGTATTCTTGCCTGAAGAATCCCATGGACAGAGGAGCCTGGCAGGCTGCAGTCCATAGAGGCTGCAGGGTCAGACACGACTGAGCATGCACATGCATGCACACATGCAATTGCACAGAGTAGTCTTTCATTAACAAAGATATACATTAATCACACAAAAATTTATGTTTATCACAAAGAAAACAATAGACCAACTATCCTAGGCACAGACTAGACCTCAGCTGAAAAACTAGATTTAATTCTGGGGACTTAATTTCAAGAGAAAGTTATAATGTCTACAGTACACCAAATTAAGGGGAGATGGGATAATGAAGAATGAAGAGAAGTGAAAGTCGCTGCCGGGGTCCAGCCCCAGTGGATCCAGGGAATTCGAAGGGGAGATGGCTTCGGCGATCAGGAAACAACAGCTTATTTAAATGTTAATTAAAGATATAAAGAGTGGCCGGGAGGACCAACCTCACATCCAAGGAGCCGTGGCTGCGCGGGCGCAGGAGGGCCTAAAGGAGCTATCCCACATTGAAGGTCAGGAAGGGTGGCGGTGAGGAGATACCCCTCGTCCAAGGCAAGGAGCAATGGCTGCGCTTTGCTGGAGCAGCTGTGAAGAGATATCCCACGCCCAAGGTAAGAGAAACCCGAGTAAGATGGTAGCTGTTGCAAGAGGGCATCAGAGGGCAAACACACTGAAACCATACTCACAGAAAACTAGTCAATCTAATCACACTAGGAACAGCCTTGTCTAACTCAATGAAACTAAGCCATGCTTGTTGGGCAACCCAAGACGGCCAGGTCGTGGTGGAGAGATTTGACAGAATGTCGTCCACTGGAGAAGGGAATGGCAAACCACTTCAGTATTCTTGCCTTGAGAACCCCATGAACAGTATGAAAAGGCAAAATGATAGGATACTGAAAGAGAAACTCCCCAGGTCAGTAGGTACCCAATATGCTACTGGAGATCAGTGGAGAAATAACTCCAGAAAGAATGAAGGGATGGAGCCAAAGCAAAAAGAATACCCAGCTGTGGATGTGACTGGTGATAGAAGCAAGGTCCAATGCTGTAAAGAGCAATATTGCATAGGAACCTGGAATGTCAGGTCCATGAATCAAGGCAAATTGGAAGTGGTCAAACAAGAGATGGCAAGAGTGTATGTCAACATTCTAGGAATCAGCGAACTGAAATGGACTGGAATGGGTGAATTTAACTCAGATGACCATTATATCTACTACTGCGGGCAGGAATCCCTCAGAAGAAATGCAGTGGCCATCATGGTTAACAAAAGAGTCCGAAATGCAGTACCTGGATGCAATCTCAAAAACAACAGAATGATCTCTGTTCGTTTCCAAGGCAAACCATTCAATATCACAGTAATCCAAGTCTGTGCCCCAACCAGTAATGCTGAAGAAGCTGAAGTTGAACGGTTCTATGAAGACCTACAAGACCTTTTAGAATTAACACCCAAAAAAGATGTCCTTTCCATTACAGGGGACTGGAATGCAAAAGTAGGAAGTCAAGAAACACCTGGAGTAACAGGCAAATTTGGCCTTGAAATACAGAATGAAGCAGGGCAAAGACTAATAGAGTTTTGCCAAGAAATTC
>NW_011494628.1:1932636-1932795 GCF_000754665.1 Bison bison bison
TTGGAAGTGGTCAAACAAGAGATGGCAAGAGTGAATGTCAACATTCTAGGAATCAGCGAACTGAAATGGACTGGAATGGGTGAATTTAACTCAGATGACCATTATATCTACTACTGCGGGCAGGAATCCCTCAGAAGAAATGCAGTGGCCATCATGGTT
>NW_011494628.1:1934108-1944341 GCF_000754665.1 Bison bison bison
ATTGATGCTTTTGAACTGTGGTGCTGGAGAAGACTCTTTTGAGTCCCTTGGACTGCAAGGAGATCCAACCAGTCCATTCTGAAGGAGATCAGCCCTGGGATTTCTTTGGAAGGAATGATGCTAAAGCTGAAACTCCAGTACTTTGGCCACCTCATGCAAAGAGTTGACTCATTGGAAAAGACTCTGATGCTGGGAGGGATTGGGGGCAGGAGGAGAAGGGGACGACAGAGGATGAGATGGCTGGATAGCATCACTGACTCGATGGATGTGAGTCTGAGTGAACTCCGGGAGTTGGTGATGGACCGGAAGGCCTGGCGTGCTGCGATTCATGGGGTTACAAAGAGTCGGACACGACTGAGCGACTGATCTGATCTGATCTGATCAGTGAGGAAATTCAGTGGAGAAAAGAGGATGAAATAAGGATAGCTCAGTGAGGAAATTCAGTGGAGAAAAGAGGCTGAATAATTCAGCCAGAAGGTGAGAGAAAGAACGACATGGGGAGACCAAGTTTCGGTGAACGAGGCCCGCACTTTATTTTCCAATGTAGTTTTTATACCTTAAATTATGCATAGAGGATAATGGGGGAAGGGGTAGAGTCATGCAGTAAGCCAGGCTTTCTTCCTGCAAACTTATCATATGCAAAAGTTCAGGTGATTTGCATCATCTTCTGGCCTGGAGGCCTGTTAACATTTTAAGACCCTTTCTTCAGAAAACTTATTTTTCTCTAAAGGTGATTAGTCAGGCTCCACCCTCTAAAAGCATTAGATAAAGTTGCATTCCTATAGGGCAAAGGTGTGGTGGGCTGTAACAAGAAAAAGAATGAACTCAAGGGTCCAAGGTTACAAACATTAAAGCTACTACTTACACCAATTATACTAATCAATACACTGCCAGGGACACAGCAGGTAAGGGATATGGAAACTTAGCAGCAAACATTGGCCCAAAAAGTGAAAAACCCTTCACCAATACAATTTCTAATCAATCTTTTAACTGCTCAAAGGAATCTGTATTTAGACAGTTTAGAACATCTCATGTCTCTCACAGATGGGAGGCTCTGTGCAATCACATGTGGCCGGAAAATCCTATTCAGGCAGGCTAGAGGACTTCCAAAGGAGTTTGTAGGTTGAAACACTGTCACACCCAGGAATTATTAACTGGAGCTGTAAGTTAACTCTTTTTTCAGAGAAAGGTAGTGGGGGACAGCCCCCCATAAAGTCAGAGGTGTAGGTGAGAGCACAAAGCAGAAAGTAGGCAGACTCTGGTTTTGGGGGTAGATGCTCGAGAATTTCCAGGGGGACTCCTGAGGCTCGATCCCGCCTTTTCATATGCCGAGCCTCCTTCCTCATGACCTTTGTCATGGGCGGAGTTCCTCACGCTGGCTCCCGGCAAGTCGCTCAATCAGACTATACAGTCCATGGGCTTCTCTAGGCCAGAATATTGGGGTGGGTAGCCTTTCCTTTCCCCAGGGGATCGTCCCAACCTAGGGATCGAACCCAGGTCTCTCACATTGCAGGCAGATTCTTCACCAGCTGAGCCACAAGGGAAGACCAAGAGTACTGGAGTGGGTGGCCTATCCCTTCTCCACCGGATCTTCCTGACCCAGGAATTGAACTGGGGTCTCCTGCATTGCAGGGAGATTCTTTACCAACTGAGCCATCAGAGAAGCCCATGGAGAACTTCATGAAACACCTCTCTGAGAGCTATATGGGTGGATCCTGTACTGACTGCAGGGCAAATCCAAGGCTGTCTGGCATAGGGGAGTCTGAAGTCCTTAATAAGCAAGCTCATATCGAAGCTTCGTCAGTGATGCACCTTTTAAACTTTAGTGAGTTCCTCTCATCTCCAAACCTCAGTTAACTTCATTTACCAAAAAAATAAAAATTACGAGATAATCTTATTAACAACTGCCTCACTAAAATGTATGAAAACCAAATGAGATAATCCATTTAAAGCAATTTGCCCATTCCTGTGAGCATGCTAAGTTGCTTCAGTTGTGTCTGACTCTCAGCGACCCCAAGGACCATAGCCCACCAGGCTCCTGTGTCCATAGAATTCTCCAGGTAAGAATACTGGAGTGGGTTTCCATGCCCTCCTTCAGAGAATCTTTCACACCCAGGAATGGAACCTGCATCTCTTTATGTCTCCTGCCCTGGCAGGCAGGTTCTTTACCACTAGCGCCACCTGGGAAGCCCTGGCCCATTCCTAGTAATAAATGTTAAATAAACATTTGTTCTTGGGCAAGGGAAGAGCTGGCAGAACTGGTAGAACAATAGAGTTCAAAGTTGGTGCTTTCAAAGTTCAGTTACTTTTTATGTTCAGAAAATATTGCTCTATTTTATCAGTTAATTTGGGAGGGTTTTGTTGTCGGTTTTTCTTTTGTATGTCTTTATTAAATTTGTTAAAATACTGCTTCTGTTGTTTATGCTCTGATTTTTTGGCCACTACGCACGGGGGGATCTTGGTTCCCTGACCAGGGATTGAACCCCCTGCATTGGAAGAAGAAGCCCTAACCACAGGACTGCGGGGGAAGGCCTTATTCTTTTTCTCTAATGCAGAAGATCTGATCCTAGTTAGGGGGAAAAGTTGAAAAGAACAGTGTGTTGCTGAGCCAGAGAGCAGAGGGAGAGAAGCATCTGAAAGCATCAGGTGTATAGTACCCAGAACCATGAAGTGGTGACAAACACATGGGGCGTGGGGGACATCGTCAGGCACTGCTTGGTTTCTGTCCCCCAGGGCCTCTTCTGGAAACTTCTGCTTCCATCTGGAGGACATGGTTTTGTCTTTATGAGCGTGGGGTGTCCTTACCTGCCGCAAGACAGGGACTGCATTTTGAGCTTGGGGACAGAATGTGACATCTGGGGGAGAAACTCAAAGTGGCCCTTTGACTTGAGCCCCGGCCGAGCCAAGAGCTTTCCGTATGACCGCTGCAGGACACGCCTCAGTAACTTACCAGTGCAACAAATACGGAGCTTCTGTCATCAACCCTCTGGAGCTGGGCCACAACCAGGGGCCTTCTGCCCTGTGCCTGCTCTCACCAATGGAATGAGACTAAGTTCGGTTCCAAAGGCAAGGAAAGCGTTCTCCTCAGATCAAAGAGTGAAGACGCTCGAGCTTCCGCTCCAGAGAAGGTGTTCTCGCCACCCACCTGGCAGTTGCTTAGTTTATGGCGACCTCTACCGCCCGCAGGGGAGGGGTAGTTTTGCAGAGGCGCGCAGGCGCAGCTGTACCGCTCAAGCTCCTGTCAGGAGGCGGTGCAGCCTCTCTGCACCGCCTCCGCCATCTTGGATGGAGTTAAGTGCGCAGTGTCTGTACAGGAGCCCGAAGCTGAGGCCGCCGTGCAGCTGTTTGGAACCAGGAACGCAGGTCAGAAGGGCCTGGGCGTGAGACCTCTACTCGCGGCACCCTGTGAGGCAGTGAAACTAGGCTCAGCATAACGGAAAAGGAAAAAATGATTAAACTTTATTTTGTTGTTGTTGTTCAGCCAGTACGTTGTGTCTGACTTTTTGCGACCCCATGAACTACAGCACTCAAGGTTCCCAGGCTCCTTTCACTGCCTCCCAGAGTTTGCTCAAATTCATGTCCATTGAGTCGGTGATGCCTCTAACCATCTCATCCTCAGCTGCCCCCTTCACCTGCCCTCAGTCTCTCCCAGCATCAGGGTCTTTTCCAATGAGTCAGCTCTTCAACATCAGATGGTCAAAGCGTTGGACCTTCCGCTTCAGCATCAGTCCTTCCAATGAATATTCAGGTTGATTTCCTTTAGGATTGACTGGTTTGATCTCCTTGCAATCCAGAGAACTCTCAAAAGTATTTTCCAACACCACAGTTCAAAAGCATCAATTCTTCCCCACTCAGCCTTCTTTATAAACACTTTTGTTAGCTACATTCTATTTTTACTTCCTGGTAATTGTGAATGGGCTTTGCTGGTGTCATCCGAGCTACATCCCTCCTGCTGATGTTAATTATGTTCAGTTAAGTCGCTCAGTCGTGTCCGACTCTCTGACCCCATGAACCGCAGCACACCAGGCCTCTCTCTCCATCACCAACTCCTGGAGTCCACCCAAACCCATGTCCATTGAGTCGGTGATGCCATCCAACCATCTAATCTTCTGTTGTCCCCTTCTCCTCCTGCCCTCAATCTTTCCCAGCATCAGGGTCTTTTCAAATGAATCAGCTCTCTGCATCAGGTGGCCAAAGTATTGGAGTTTCTCATGCTCTTTTTAGACTTGCTCTGTGGGAGAAAGAGAAGTGCTAGACACTCCTTCAGGAAGAGCCCAGCCTGCAAAGCTAGCTGACACCTGTCTGTGGTCCCCAGGACCTCCTCTGAAGGGCTTCTGGGCACCTTTCCACTCTCCCTTGTGTCTTCAGCTTCCCACTGTCTGTTTCAAAAGTGCCTTTCCTGCCTTCTTCCGCCTCCGGCCCACATCACTCACACCATTCTGTCCTTCAGAATCAAGCTTCTCCAGAGAGTGGTCCTCACGGTGCAGTAGATGCAGTAGCATGGACTGTGTAGTGTTTTTCAGGTGGATGGTGATATACATTTATCACTGTGTTTCATGCTTGAAAAAGATGAATTGTGAAGTGGACTACTGGGTTCATGAGTTACCTAAAATGCTTTTTTTTTTAATATTTAAATATTTATTTATTTGGCTGTGCCTGGTCATAGATATGGCAGGTGGGATTTTTTTTTTTTTTTCAAGTTGTGCCATTTCCACATGTGGGATTTAGTTCCCTGGCCAGTGATAGAACTTGGGCCCCCATATGTTTCAAGCACACTGTCTTAGCCACTGGACCACCAGGGGAGTCCTCCTGATGTGCTTTTGAAAGTATCAAATAAGCCAAAGGAAACAGAGTGGTCCCATGAGTTGCTGTTGTTTTGTTACCTGGTCCTTTCTTATCCCCTGGAATGTGGCCCTCTCCCCACCACGCCACTGAAACTGCTCTACCAATGTGACCAGTGCCCTTTGGGGTCTGTGCTTGCTTCGCTGGAATTCTCTGCCGTGTTCGATGGAATTAAGGCTCCAGGACTCTTGGCACCCTTTCTTATTTTCTGGACAAACTCTCTCCTTCCTAGTTGGCCTCTTCATCTTTTCCCCCAGAATCTCTTTTTTCCTACTTAACCACCTGTCACCGACCTTATGTGCAGCCACTGAAGAAGCTCATCTGCTTGCCTGTGAAGAGGTGCAGTGGTGGGAAAGGGTGAGCAGCAGGGCTTAGAAAGGGAACTGGCTGGAGCAGGGCTGGAAATTCTCCTTCCCAAGGCTGCCGTTCCCTCTGTGAGGACAGGAAAGTGGAAGCAGTGAGTACAGCTGACCCCCCTAACTAGGGGTTACAGGCACCAACCCTCTGGTCAGTGGAACATTGAAGTGTAACTTTACAGTCAGTCCTCTATGTCCATGGTTCTGCATCCATGGATTCCCCCAGCCCCTGTACTGTAGTACTCTAGTACTACATGTACAGTACATGTAGTACTCTAGTACGTATTTATTGGGGGGAGGGGAAATGGTGTATATATGGGCCCTTGCAGTTCACATCTATGTTGTTCAAGGGTCAACTGTATATAAAATGTGTGGTATATGTTGCTTTTTGATAACTGAATAGAGTCTGAGACTTCCAGATCTCAAAAAATGTAGGCAGGAAGGCATAGAAGGCATAGAAGGGGAAGAGACTTTACAAGTATAAACATGTGGACATGGCTTGAGAGGAGGCCTCAGCCTCCTCAGGGGTCTTATCCCCCAAAGCAGGCTGGAGTCAGCCTTTTCTGCACCATGACAAAACAACCATGTCTTAGTTTATTAAAAAGTCAACTGAGTGCCTGCAAGAGACGCCCTGACTCTTCTCTCCAGATAAACGACCCAGTGTAGAATGGAAGCAGGAGATTGTCTCTTCCCTTCCTCCTGCTCCTACCTTAAGCTCAGAACAAACAATCAGTTTTCAATTTTTCTTTCCTGCCCAACCCCTCCAATCTCCAGATTGAAATCAGTGGGAGAAGGTGCATGCATCAGGTCATTTCACAGGGAGAGAAGCAGGCAGGAGAGAACACGGCGGGAAATGCTTCTTTTAAATCAAAATGCCGGTCTAGTCTCTAGCTTTCCTACCTGAGGCCTCTACTCCTGTCTTGTGAGGGCTGAAAAGGACTGAGGACTGAGAGGCAGGGTAGAAGGATAAAGGAATCTATGTTTGCATGGTTCCAGAAGTCCATCCTGAGGGTCCACTCAATCAGTGGCCTGTCTCCAGGGCCTGCTCCTCTCCCTTCACCAGGTAATTCCCACCCTCTCCAGAGGCCACCCCAGGCTGTGCTGTGTTGCTCTGCCTGAGTGTGGACTTAGGCACACTTGAGGACTCAACTAATGCTTGATGGCAATTAATGGAAGACTTGCAAAACAGCAAGTGGAATTTGAAGTAGAAATAAGATGAATGTCTTGGCCCGTTTGGACAGTTATAACAGAACACCACAAACTGAGTGACTTCAAATTTCTCACAGTTCTGGAGTCTGGGAATCCTAGATCAGGGTATCTGGTTAGAGCCCACTGCCTGGTTTGCAGACGGCTGTCAGAGACACACAAACATTCATTCTGTAGCTATGACTCTTTTTCTCAGTGTCTGCATGTTCCAGACCCTCCAAATGGGTCCTTGTAGTTACATCTTTTCTCTGACCCTGGCATGATGCTAAATCTTGCCCCTTACATGGGCAGTGGGCATCTCCTTGACAAATGTCCCTCCTGCATAGTGTCTAGCTTCTGACATATGGAAATGGACAAAGACTTCCTGATAGATACAAGAGTTGGATAAATAGAGAGATTCGCTGTGTTCTCGGGTGGGGATACTGAATCGTTTAAAGATAATGACCCTATTATTTTAAAGGGTTAACATAATTACAATTTTAAAATTCCAACAGATTTTTGGAACTTTATAAATTGATTTGATTGCGAATTATTGAAAAAATAGACAGGCAAAAATTGCTTGAAAAAGATGAATTATGAAACGAACTACTGAGTTTCAAAATCCCTTTTAGAGAAAGCTAGTGATGATGAGGATGACAAACTATCATTTGTTGAGAGCTTGTGATGTGCTGGGCATTATGCTAACCACTTTGTGCAAATTATTTTTTTTCTGTTCTAACTGTAGTGCTGTGAAATAGGCACTGTTATTACCCATATTTTACGGATGAAGTGACAGAATGAAAGTGGTTGTTCAAGATCAATAACTTGTTCAAGATCAAACAGCTAATCCGGGTCTGCCTGATTCCTAGGCTTATCGCTTCACTCCTCTTCACCGACATGGAACCCACATGCTGCTGATTAAAGAGCAGGCAGATGGAGCAGTAGAATAGAACAGAGTGCTCAGGGTAATTTTCTTAAAAATTATGAAATAAGACACAAGGAAAACATGTATGAAAGTAACCAGGCAAAAATTTAAGCCTATATTGTTACAAACACATACACATAGTATACATACAAGTGAAGGCTTAAAAAACCAGAATGGCAGCAGATATAACAAAGAGTTGGAAAGGGGTCAAAGTTAGAATTGCAGTCCATAGCTGGAAAAGAAAAGCAAGTGCAAGCAGAAGGGAGTCAAGGGTGAAAGAAAGTCCAGAAACACTTGGAATCAATTTCTAACTCAGTATCAGCTGCCCTTTTGACCCATGTGGCTGAATGCATCTAAGATAAACCAGAAGATATGTGAGAAGTCATATTAAAACAGTAGCCACTCGTTCTTACCCACTAAACTATCTCCCCTTCTAGGGTTCCACAGCCCCAACCCAGAACAGAGGAGCAACCCCCAAAGGATTGCCATCCTCATGTGTGAATGTGCTCAGTCCCTCAGTCATGTCCAACTCTTTGTGACCATATGGATTAGAGCTCGCCAGACTCTTCTGTCCATGGGATTTCCCAGGCAAAAATTCTGGAGTGGGTTGCCATTTCCTTCTCCAAGGGATCTTCCCAACCCAGGGAGAGAACTGGTGTCCCCTGCATTTGGAAAAATTATCCTTTAACTTTGTCACATTATTATTATATATAATATATTTATATTATTATTGTCACTTATCCTTTAACAAATTATTGTTATTCGCCCTTTGACAGACTATGGTATATTTATCCAGTGATTTTCCTTTATTCAACTTATGGAGAAGTTGTGTGTTTGTTCAGCGTCAGGATCTGAAGAGGTTTTGTTTTGTTTTTGAGACTGAAGTGTTGTTCTACATGGTGAGGCCTGAGCCCCGGCATGGCTTGGGGATGGAGCAGTCTCTTGGTCTGGTGTGCAGGCTCTTAGTCCAGGAGGACAGGTCTGACTTGACCCAGCCACCCTCTGGAGGGTAATGACGTGGGCTCCAATGGTTGGCTTTTGCTGCTGTCCAGGGTGTGGCTAGGGCAGCCTGACCACTGTCAGCACAGCCCCACTATCAGCACCTCTTAAGCGGGTATCACCTCTGCATCCCACGTGCTGATTGATGGCCGGCCTTCTTTCTTCTGATGTCTGAGATTTCCCAGGGCTCTTTGGGTATCCTGTGTACCCATTTCCTGGGTGAGATCTCTCCACTGCTTGTGTTGATGTGGGGGCAGTTTGCTTGCATTACAGCTATACAGTCTAAAAACGACTAAGTATTTTCCACTTGTTCACAGTGACGTCCCTAATTTTTCAGGGCTGATAGAGGAGTTCCTCTTTAAAAAATAATAATTCTTTACCACTTTCAGTGGGATTGGGGAAAAAACAAGGCAAATCAGTGAATCAAATAATTGTCAATCTCATTGTTTCTAAGGTTTAACTTGTGTAAATAGCAATGATACCACCTTCGTATGTGTATGATTTTTTTTTTTTTGGCCGCTGTTCCCTGTGTGGCTAATACTGTGTGACCACGATCAGCAGGAGCCCACTGTTGACCGATGTTAGTGAATATAGGAGTAAAATTGGAGCAAAATCTCCCTAGTCCCATAGTGGAATTACTGGTCCATGTATATTGGTCATATTTATGTCTCTTAATACGTAATTGCTAAATTGCTTTTTCTAAAAGGTCAGTTCCTTTTCCAGTGCCTTCAGTGACAGATGAAGATGTGAAATGTCAAGACTAGTTTATCGTGAACATTTTTCCTCCCTAATTTGGTAGCTAAAATAGTACCCACTGCTTATTTTAATTTGTGCTTCTTTTATTCTTTTGAGGAAGAGTCTGTTACCTTCACATTAGCTGCAAGGATGCTAGCAAGCTCCCCTTCTTGCTGGTTTCACCTGTTCCATTTTATTAAATAGCTTCAGTTCTCTTGGGTGATGGAAACCTGGTGTCCACTGTGACAGATCTGAAGATCTGATATTTTTCCTCCAGTCGATTCTTATTCATATTTTTCAAGTCAACGGAAACCTGTGTTTCTCCCATTTCTTACCTCATGTGACTGCTGTCGCTCTGTTTCCTTTTCTCCATTTCCCTAACACACTCTTCATACCAGGGGCAGCAAAAGGAGGGGTGGACGTTTGCAAGGAAACAAAACATCTCAGCATGGCAAACAACCTAAAGATTCGATGTAAACCATCTCCATCATAAAGGGGCACAGCCACTCCTCCTCCTGGGAATGTGTCTCTGGTCCCTTGCATTATTGGATGCTGGCTTCCTTCATCTGGCTGGCCTGTCTCTTCCTGACCACACCTCGCCCACTTCCCCTTCTAGAGCCCTCAGTCTGGGCTGGGCTCCTTGCCTTGTGTTTCTCTGAGGCTTATAGTCCCCTTCTACTACTCACTTCTATTTGGCCGTATAGATTATTATTGTAATATAATAAAATATTGAGTCCACTTCTACTCACTTCTACTTGGCCATATAGATTATCATTGTAATATAATAAAATATTATTATATTTTAATAAGCTAGAATGACCCATTTAGTGCTTACCTAAGCAAAATGCAATTTCCTCTCCCTAGTAACTATGCCAATCACTTTTAACCATTATTTTTTTTTCACCCTTTTCCTCCAGTTATATTTCCTTTTGTCTGTTTTCCGGTCAGGCTCTTCACTTGTTTATCTACTGATGTCTTACTGTTTCTCTTATTGCTTAATACCCTTTTTTTGTTCACTTAAAGATTCCTGAATTAAGAAAAATATTATAATTAACAGATGTTCTCTCCACAATAAACAGAAGGTACTATTTCTTAGTTTCCAAAGAAAGTTACTTTTTCATAGAAGAATCAATAAACCTTTCAAAATATTATTACATATATGGCTTCAAGCTACAGAAACTCAAATCTCAT
>NW_011494628.1:1944441-1965246 GCF_000754665.1 Bison bison bison
ATATATATATATATATATATATATCAGAAGAAATTTTCCATAGTTGTGTTTATTTATCTCTGGCTGATCTTGGTAATCAATACCACATTGTTACCCATAAAAAGTACAATAAATAGTCAACATCTGAACTTTAATAGGCAAAACAAACATCTTTGTTTTGGTTATTAGATGTATGTTATTTTATTTTGAACCTTATTCTGAATAATTTGAAAATCATCTAATTTTAGAAACTTCTCTGTAAAACTCAAATCTTTGGCTGTATCTTTCCAGAAGTTACCTCATCTTGATGTTTATTATATCTCAGATGAAAAGAGGTAGATTTTTAGAAAATGCAGTTCATTGTTATTGTTGTAGTTCATTCGTTAAGTCGTGTCCAACTCTGCAACCCATGGACTACAGCATGCCAGGCTTCCCTGTCCTTCACTATCTCCTGGAGTTTGCTCAAATTCATGTCCATTGTGTCGAGGATGCCATCCAACCATCTCATCATCTGTCACCTCCTTCTCATCCTGCCCTCAATCTTTCCCAGCATCAGGTTCTTTAGCAGTTGAGTCAGCTCTTCACATCAGGTGGTCAAAGTATTGGAGCTTCAGCTTCACCATCAGTCCTTCCAATGAATATTCAGGACTGATTTCCTTTAGAATTGACTGGTTTGATCTCCTTGCTGTCCAAGGTACTCTCGAGAGTCTTCTCTAACACCATAGTTCGAAAGCATCAATTCTTTGGCCCTCAGCCTTCTTTATGGTTCAACTCTCACATCCGTACTTGACTATTGGAAAAGCCATAGCTTTGACTTAGACAGACCTTTGTTGGCAAAGTGGTTTCTCTGCTTTTTACGCTGTCTAGGTTTGTCATAACTTTTCTTCCAAGGAGGAAACATTTTATAATTTCATGACTGCAGTCATACTGTCCACAGTGATTTTGGAGCCCAAGAGAAGAAAATATGTCACTGTTTCCACTTTTCATAGCCAGTGCAAATTAATAATAAATGCTCATACCCTTTGCCAGCATTTCTCAAATATACATACAGTGACCCTTTGAAGAAAGCAAAAAAAAATTAAGAAAAAAAAATTTAAGAATGATACACAAAGGCAGACTATAAAGAATCAATGGGGAATTAAAATAAATAGTAGATAAGTGCCATAAATATAAATATTTAAATATATTTTACAAATAAAAAATCAAATCAAAATAAAGGGGTTGTCATAGCAAGAACTTGAAGGTGGAAGTAATTCTCTGCCACCAAATCTCTGTGACTATTAGCAGGCTGCAGAAGAATAAGGAGGCTTCACATGCCATCTCCGAATGGGGGTTAATGAATTCCAGCCTTTTCTGGAGAGGTCCCTCCCACCATCCTAGGCGGAAGATTCACCAACTGACTGTTCTTTATGTGACTCTATCCAGCAGACAGCCTGCCAAAATACAGCAAACCTCTTACCTGTCAAACCTTTCAGCTCCTTGCTTCTGCCTGTATGTACAGGAGTAATTCATATAAACTGAACAGACCTGCCGAATATCTGCAAGAACTTTGACGTGCTTGGAAGGAAACGATAGATCTTAAAAATATAGGTAGTATGTTCATGTTTTCTTTAACTTTCATTCAAAGTGAAGAGAAGAGCGATAAGATAGAAGTGAAAACTTGTTTTTATGGCTGCTGTCAGGGAAAGGGATTTGCTAAACATGCGCTCCACCACCACACACTACACTGAACTGTGTACGAGTTTGCTTTTCTAGATTACAGCTCAAACTTTCCAAACAATGGGTCTTAATAAAGGACAGAATGATTATCCTGAAGACCAGGGAAAAAAGCATTTTTCCCTGCTTTCATCCAAATATACAAAGGCTAATTATGTGATTAGGAATGCTCATGAATCAATTTGGATAAATTATTTTTGTAACCTTTGGTATTTGGAGCCATACTAACTTGTGAGAAGATAAATAGAAGTGTAATTAGTATTCTTATTGTTGGTGAATATATTCTTTGTTTCTGAGCCTGCAACAAAGGATGTTGAGATCCCAGCACC
Organism: Bison bison bison; assembly: GCF_000754665.1. Classification (NCBI taxonomy): domain Eukaryota; kingdom Metazoa; phylum Chordata; class Mammalia; order Artiodactyla; family Bovidae; genus Bison; species Bison bison. Next base: position 1,946,466 of record NW_011494628.1, read on the forward strand.
CACTGTATCATCTCCCACATCTTGGTCTTTGCCAGGTCAATGGGTGGCTTTTCCTCTCTTGCTGAGTATATAATGTTGTGGTTGGGGGGGAATGTCAGGTGTGGGAGGCACACAGAAACCAGAACAGGTTTGTCTCCTGCTGTCTTTAGCACCTAGTACAGTTCCAGGATCTACTTTCTATGGATACGGTGAGGATGAGTGGAATAATGGGAAGAATTATATAACATTGTGGAAAATAAAACCCTATTTCAGGGGCCAGATGAGATGGTTTCAAATTCCTTCACTTCCTAACATTACAACTTAACAACAATCACTTAACCTTTCTGTACCTCCAGTTCTTCAGCTGCAAAATAAGAATGCTCATAAGTCTCTTGTTTTGAAATGTTGCCTCCATGCCAAAAAATAGAATAAGTCCAAATTCCTTATCAGTACATATAAACTTCATAGTTTGGCCTCAGACTAACCACCGCTGGCTCTTAAAACCTCCTAATGCACCTTCTTCTCCTAGCATATAACCTATTCCTGTAGGACCATAGGGTAGAGGAGGATCCCTTAATAACGTGCCTGTTAGACAAGGTTGCTCTTTATCTTTCTGCCTTATAAACTCCTTCTCACTCTTACTGTTGTTGTTCAGTTGCTAAGTCATGGCTGACTCTTTGCAACCCCTTCACTCTTAAATTTCTCTCAAAATCTCTTCACATTTCTGATGTCTCTGCTTCATGGGAATGAGATGGATCCACTCCTCTGAGTGCACAGTGAACTCTGAGTTTCCTGCTCTCTACCAAACATCTGTTTTACGCTCTTTTTGCTTTAACTTGTAAGCGTCTTGAGAGCAAAATATGTTTAATTTATCTTGTCTACCATCTCTGGCACTGTAATGGTACATAATGGGCTATTATTTAGTGTTGAGTGAATTAAGTTCTTCCATGTGTATTTTTTAACATGTTTTCTTAAAAGTTAAACAATGTGACAAATAGTCTTATGTAAGAGTTTATATAGTAGCTCGGTTTGATCAATGAATGAAGTGAATGAACCTTCTTACTATTGAACATCTTCGCTGATGTTCAGTTCTGTACCTTGAGGCAGGTTGATTCTAACTTAGCTCATAGAGGAAGAGACACAAAAAGCCAGTAAACATATGAAGGAAAAGGTTCAACTGAACTAACAAAGAAGTTAAAGTATAACAACAAGATACAAAAAGAAAATCCAATAGAATAACTGAAAAAAAATTAAAGATATATAATTCTGGCTAAGGTGCTGTGAAGCAAACTTATACATTGCAGGTGGGAATACTGTTCTAACATTTCTGTAAAGCAATCTGATAATATGCATAAAGAGTCTTACAAATCTTATCTGTTCTGCATAGGCAACTTCTAAGAATCTCTCACAGGGAAATAAATAGAAGTCATGACAAAATACTGTGCCTGTAGGTACTCTGCATATAATAACAAAATTTGGAAACAATCCAACTGGAAAGAGTTAAGCAAGTTATAATATGTCCATGCAAGAAATGTTATGTAGCTACTGAAAATTATGACTATCTAGAGTCAGTAATACTGTTGAGAAATGTTGAGGACTACTAGGGCATCATGAACTTTAGCACGAGGATGATGGCGCATAAGCAGTCTGTAATGGCAACAGCACTTCTGTTTGGTATCTTTTTTTTTTTTCTGTACTACATTTTTCCTGTCTAGTTTCAGTTTTCTTTAATGAGCAAATATTTTGTTTAAAAATTAAAGCATTAGTTTAAAATTAAAAAAAAAAACTGAGCTTATCAGAGAGCTGCAATCATGGCCTTAAGTCATTTCTTCCATAAATGGATCCTCTAGCCATCTCCCCTTTAAGAGCACCCCTCAGGGAAGGGCTCACTAACATTTAAGCTGAACTTTGAAGAATCAGAAGGAGTTTGTTAGGCGAGAAGGTAAAAAGGCATTCCAGGCAAGGGAATGAATGGCCTTGGCACAGGAGATGGGATATCTTTTGAGATCAGTCTTTAGGTATTGCAGAGTAGGGTATGAGAGATGGGTCTGGTATTGACAACAGGTTCATGGAATATAGGGCACTGGGGTCTGTGCTATGGAGTTTGGACTTAAGCCTGCTGTTCGAGACAAGCCTGAGGAGTTCTGCTCCTATGTACATACCCAGCTAAGTTGCACACATACGCTCACCAAAAGACACAACTGTGGATGTCCATGGAGCGCCTGTTTGCAGTGGTCACAAACTGAAATGGTCCAGCCAGTCACATGTGAGGGATGATGGATGAATCTTGATGTAGTCTTCAGTAGTGGAAAACAGCGAGACTGGATGAGGTTTAGTTGCAAAATGTAATTGAACTGTGCAGTTTTGGTGTTGAGTGAGGGAGGCTACTCACATAGGGGAATACGTGTGTGATTCCACGGAATTCTGTGTGTGGAGAAAAAGAACAGGTCAAAGACATGTATGCTCTTGGAAGTCACCATGGTGATTGCCCTTGTGGCAGGGGGCAGTGCTAGGAGGGAGACACTAAGAGGGGCTGTCTCTGGTGCAGTGTGCAGTTTCATAAGCTGTGTTTGCAGATCACAATATGATCTGTGTTTGCATCCACTATGTGAAAATATATTCAGCCGTACAATTAAGATTTGCATACTTTTCTGCATGTCACATTTCCACAGTATTTACAAAAATAAAATACAGTAAAATAAAATCAACTCTGGAATAACTTTCCTTTCCTGCTTCTCCGCTGCAGCATATGTAGTTGGAAGCCCTTGCTTTCTGACTGTCAAGGTCTGGAGGAGTCTTCTGCCTTCCTAGCTCCCTTTGTAGTCAGTCAAAGACCCCAACCACTCAGGGGTCCAAATGATTGCTCTGACATCTACTTAATCAATATATTAGCATGGGGAGGAAAGTGCTCAAGTTTACCTTAGACCTGAGATGATGACTGGTCTAATCCAGGAAAATCTACAGCTGCTTATCTGATTTTAGACTTCCTCGTTCATACAGATTTTGACTCTGTCCCTGAGGATTGATACTGTGACGAATCGCACCCCTAACACAGTCCAAATTACAGTGCCTGGGGTTCATCATCAGGCCAGACTTCTATATATATTGCCAAGTAATCCAGATGTTTTTTTCCTATTTCAGTTTAAAAGTTGTAATGTTTTCTACATACATATTCATAATGGATTCCGTTTCAAGCAGAAATTATGGACCAGCCTCTGCAAGGTGGTTGGAGAATATCTTACCCAGAAAGGAAATACATTAAGGTCATGAAAGCCCTTTGGAGCATCCAAGTCTTGGCTCCGTTTTTTGGACTTCCTTCCACTTTCCAGAATCCTTCTTCAGATATTTTCTTTAGATAAGGTGGCCTGTGATGACCTCAGCACACCCTGATGGTTCCTCCAGATAATATGTCCTCAACACAGAGGAGCCATGTGGTTTATTGAGAGCACATGTTCCCCACTGTCATCACTCAAGCTGCTGGCCGCTCTGTGTGCCAAAGCCACAGGCAATGCCAAAGCTGTTGAGTCAGAGAAATTGCTCCCCAATATCAACATGCCAACTCTCCTCTCAATAATATATGCTGCTAAGTTGCTTCAGTCGTGTCTGACTCTATGCGACCCCATAGACAGCAGCCCACCAGGCTCCCCCATCCCTGGGATTCTCCAGGCAAGAACACTGGAGTGGGTTGCCATTTCCTTCTCCAACGCATGAAAGTGAAAAGTGAAAGTGAAGTCGCTCAGTCGTGTCTGACTCTTAGCGATCCCATGGACTGCAGCCTACCAGGCTCCTCCATCCATGGGATTTTCCAGGCAAGAATACTGGAAAGGGGTTCCATTGCCTTCTGTGCTCAATAATATAAAGAGGTCTTCATTTGCTCATGAATTCATTCACTCAGCCCCTCCAACATTTCTTGAACGTCTACTGTAGCCAAGCATGTAGCAGTAGGTATTGAGGATAGATAATGAAGAAAATGGTCACAAACCTTGGCCTTGAGGAACTTCCATTCTAAAGAGACAAGACTGGCAACAAAGAGGCAGACATGTGAAAGGATTGTGGGTGGAGAGAGGGCTGGGAAAAGAAAGCAGAGAGAGGGGAGATGGCAGGTGGACCTGGATATTTTGGGTAACCCAGTCAGCGGGGCCTCTCTGAGTATGGACCTCAGTGAAGGGAGCTTTAACCCCACCAAGATCCAGGGAAAGAGCATTCTGTGAAGGGAAACAGCCAGAGAGATGTGCACCAAGAAAAAGAATCAGCTTTGCTCATTCACCATGGAGCCCAGATAACTGGCTTTAAATATCTGCCAAAGAAGAGTCAAAGCCTGGTTTAACTGGTACAAAGCAAGCAAGTCCTTAGGGACTTCCCAGGTGGCTCAGTGGTAGAGAACCCACCTGCCAATGCAAGAGAGGCAGGTTTGATCCCTGGATTGGGTTCCTCAGGAAGGAAATGGCAATCCACTCCACTATTCTTGCTTGAGAAATCCCATGGACAGAGGAACCTGGTGGGCTGCAGTTCATGGGGTACCATAAAGTCAGACAGGACTTAGTGACTAAACAATAACAAGCAAGTCCTTTCCTGCTTCTCCTGTTTTTCTGTGGCTTCCACTTATACCTTGGAGGGGTCAGAGGCCATACCAGGTATGTAGAGGTACAAGAATACATTCTAGACAATGAAATAGAGAAGAAGTTGGTGGGTGATGTCCTACAAAGCATGACCTGGCAGTGCGTGCTTCCTCTCTCTGCTGCTCTTATGGGCTGAACTGTCTGTCCCACCCCACCCCCATTCATATGTTGAGGCTTTAACCCCCAGCACCTCAGAACGTGACTATTTGGAGACAGGGCCTTTAAAGAGGCAATTAAGGATAAATGAGGTCTTGAGGTGAGCCCTGATTGAATATCACATAAAAAGAGGAGATTTGGTCATAGATATGTACAGAGAGAAGACCATATGACCACAGAAGAAGATGGCCGTCTATAAGTCAAGGAAAGGAGACTGAGAAGAAATCAACCCACCTTGATCTTGAATTTCTACCCTCCAGAATTGCAAGAAAATAAATTTCCGTTTTTTAAACTGCCCAGTCTGAGGTATTTTCCTAGGGCAGCCCTAGCAAAAATACTACAGTTGCCCATTAATGTTTAGACTTGGGAAATGACTTAAAACATTGAAGAACTACCTTTGTAAATCAATCTTAGTATCCTACAATGTTCTGGAACTTTATTGGTAAATCAGTCCAATAAGTCTCAGCTGTACTTATTTTCCAAGATCAGTTGAAAAATCTTTAATCAGAGGGTAAAACAAATGGAGTGCCAAAAATGTCAACTTTTGAAGATATTAGTGAATTGCATTTGTTGAAAACAACACATTTTCTGGCTTTTCCTCTATTAAAGCTGAGGAGGAATTGAACAGATTAAAATTAAATCCAGTTATGCCCTGCATCTAATTTTGAAAATTTATGAGTTTTGAAACATCTTGACTTGTAGGAAGAGCCTTTGATGAAGCTCCTTTGTACTTAATTGGATACATTTATGTACTATCAGGAGTAAATAGAATAGAGGAGGCCTGAAATTTTCAGCCTCTAAATTTGGCAAAACATTAATAATTATAAAGGCAACTTATGTAATGAATTTTATTTTTTAAAATGTGATTTAAAACCATCAACAAAATGAAAGTTGGGGGGAGTGGATGGGAAAATATTTACAAATCCTATATCTAATAAAGGGCTAATATCTTAAAGATCTAATGAACTCCTACAACTCATTTTGAAAAAAATTTAATTGAAAAATGGGCAGAAAATCTGAATAGACATCTTTTTTTAAAGGGAACATCCAAATGGCCAACATGTACATGAAAAGATTCTCAGCATCACTAATCATCAAGGAAATGCAAGTCAATAACCACTGTGAAATATCACCTCACACCTGTTAAAATGACTATCACACACAAAAAAAGAAATAGCAAGTGTTAGCAGAAAGTGATGAGAAAGGAACTCTCATACACTGTTATAAATTGGTGCAACCATCAGGGAAAACAGCATGGAGTTTCCTCAAAAATTAAAAATAGAACTACCATATAAGCCAGTGATTCATATCTGGGCATTTATTCAAAGAAAACAAAAAAACTAATTTAAAAATATCTAGGTAACTGCACATTTATTGCAGTTTTACTTACAATAACCAAGACATGTAGAGACCTTATGTGACCACATTGGGATGAATGAATACAGGAAATATGATACATATACACACACAATGGAATATATTCAGCCATAAAAAAGATTGAAATATTGCCATTATTTCACAACATGGATGGACTTTCACAGTGAAATAAGTCAGATAGAGACAGACAAATACCATATAATCTCACTCATATGTGAAATACAAAAACAAAGAAACCAAGCTCATAGATACAGAGAACAGATTGGTGGTTGCTAGAGGCAGCGGGTAAGGGGTGGGTGAAATGGGTGAAAGATGTCAAAAGGTACAAATTTCTAGTTATAAAATAAGTCATGGAGATGGACACCACATTCTGTGTTGTGTATTTAAAAGTTGCTGGGAGAATAAATCTTAAAAGTCTTTATCATAAGAAAATAAAGTTTGTAACTGTGCATGGTGACGTATAACTAGACTTAGTGTGGTGATAATTTCACAATATATACAAATACCAAATCATTATATTGTACACCTGAAACTAATATGTTGTGCATCAAGTATACCTTGATTTAAAAAATATATATGAAAAAGAAAGATACTCTTAATGGAGACCAATTACTTATGAGAATATTTGTTTACCCAGGGATTGAGCGAACCTGTGTCTCTTATGTCTCCTGCATTGGCAGGTAAGTTCTTTACCACTAGAACCACCTGGGAAGTCCTATAATATTTATACAGATCAATATTAAAAATAAACTAGGATCAAATATATCCTTCATTTAGCAAAATTTTCTCTGAGCTTGACACTTGGCATGTTTCCTGGGTCCTCACCTACCAATGGGCTTCCCTGATGGCTCAGTAGTAAAGAATCCACCTGCAATGCAGGAGACGCAGTTTCGAACGTTGGGTCAGGAAGATCCCCCAGGAGGAAATGGAAACCCGGCCCAGTATTCTTGCCTGAAAAAACCCTATGGACCAAAGGAGCCTGGTGGGCAATATTCCAAAGGGTCACAAAGAGTCAGACACGTCTGAGCACTTATGCAGGCACCTACCCCACTCTTACCCCCAGGTGGTTTATAAAAGTTAGCCAATTTTAAAACCTGAAACGAAGTTTGGGATCTTGCTTCTGAATGAACTCTTTGATTTGTGAAAAAAGTGCACAAAGGCGTCTCTGAAAAACACACAGTTTTCCTTGATTCACACTCTTATAATACTCCTGATGCCAGATGAGTGGATTTGTTCCCACACCCACCAATTCTCCCACACCAGCTGGATGGTTTATAATTCAAATCACTTCTGACACTAAACAGATTTATCACAGACCCCACCAGATTGCCCCCTACTCCAGATCAGATGCTGGTCACAAGCAGTGAGTCCCCAGGTTGGTACCACTTATGTCCTTCTTGGCTAAAATTAGAGGTTCCCACCACCTTCTCCACTGGTTAAGTAATTTGCTAAAGCAGCTCATGGAACTCAGGAAAACAGGTGACTTACTACTGCTGATTTATTACAGAGGATATTTTAACGGATACAAAGGAGAGAAGAGACACAGAGGGTGAGATCTGGTAGAGTCCCGAGCAAAGGAGCTTCTGTCCTATAGAGTTGGAGAGCATCAACCTCCCAGCCTGTAGACCTGTTCACCAACCTGGAAATTTCTCTGAACCCCACGCTTTTAGGGATTTTTTTTTAAATGAGGGTTTGATTATTTATTAACTCAATTGCCAGCCCCTCTCCCCAAAGTGGGAATTGAACCTGAAAGTCCCAAGTTTCTGATGATGGCTTGGTCTTTCTGGTGACCAGCCCTAATTCAGGAATCTATCCAATGTCACCTCATTAGGACAAAAGGCACTCTTATCACAAGGAACTTACAAGCAATTTAGGAGCTCTGTGTCAGGAATTAGGAGCAGAAGCCAATGGATATTTATTTCCTATTATTTCGCAAAATGTTTGTCCTGCTGTCAATGTCAACAGTGCCTGCCTTACCCATTCACTCTCTTTCCTTTTTGTTTCACAAATTATTTTACAGCTCATCACAAGGGAAGGTGACATTGGAGGAACAGCTATAATAAATTACAAGGAATTCCACAATACGCTTAAGGTTCCTTGCCCTTGTGTGCCCCTCCCCCAGAGCACTACCTTAAGTGGTCTTAAGAAAGATCTGCAGGACCACTCCCTTCAGGGAGCCTGCCAACAACCCCTTTTCCTGCTAAGGAATGAGGAGGGGGGTGGTCATACTTGTTCTGTTGACGCTGGTGGATCAGCTGAGAACAGGAATTTAAAAGTGATTTGTTACCTCTAAAAACCTCTGTTGAGATGCAATGAATTGGTATTTGGTTTCCAAAGCAGGTTTCACTACTAGGAGGGAAAATGTGTTGATATTTCCTGTCAACCTGATCCTGGCAGTCATCTTCCTCATTAAAAATGACTGAGTTGACTTTCACCTCTAACTTGAACTCCTGTGGGATTGGACAGCATTGCTGCATTTCCCAGTGTATTCCTGCTGGGAATACTCAGCAGGAGTTAACTCAGGTTAACTCAGCCACAAAAGAAACTTTAAAAAAAATTATTTATTTTTTAATTGAAGAATAATTGATTTACAGAATTTTGTTGTTTTCTATCAAACCTCAACATGAATCAGCCATACATGTACATATGTCCCTCCATCTTGAACCTCCCTCCCATCTCCCTCCCCATCCCAGCTCTCTAGGTTGATACAGAGCCCCTGTTTGAGTTCCCTGAAACATACAGCAAATTCCCATAACTAAAACATGGAAGCAACCTAGATGTCTATCGACAGATGAATGGATAAAGAAGTTATGGTACATATACACAAAATAAACTTTCAAGGTTCACTTCTGCCGAGCTGACAGACCAAATGGAAGTCACGTATCCTTTCCCACCACAGCTGGAGAATAATCATAAACATGAATCTTTATAATGGGGCCAGTGCATTAGAACAAGGAGCTGAAATGCTTGGGCAGTGCTGAAGTGACCTTGAGGAGGCCACCTGAACTCTGTCAGGCTGAATTTGTCACCTAGTAAAAAAGTGGGGTGAACAATATTAACCCTGCCTATTTCAGGGTTGTTATGAAGATTAAACAAGGTCTGTAAAAACACTTGGCAAAGTATGAAGTGGGTGATAGAAGTGAAATACTATCAGTTATTTATTATTATATAACTGAATTACTAATTAGAAAAGAAATTGAGTTGAAACTAAATCAAAAAGGTGTTTCTCATATCATAAAAGACGATGTTTGGGGAGATCATAAAATAACAGTACTAACAAACCGTGGTGTAAATGTATTATCTCATTTACTGCTTATAAAACAAAGCTCCCAAGATTAGGGGAAAATCTCCCACTTCTTTAAACTTGAGATCAGACATATCTTTAATATTACAATGAGCAAACAATTATGGAAAAATGACTATAGCTGGGTCACTTTAATCCACCTTGGACATCAAGGTGTCTGCCTTTGAACAGTTTAGAACTTAAATGAGGAATGAGAACATATACCCAAGAGAGCAATTAACGTATATGGTGGTGGTGGTGGTTTAGTTGCTAAGTCATGACCCCATGTACTGTAACCTGCCAGGCTCCTCTGTCCATGGGATTTCCCAGGCAAGAATACTGGAGTGGGTTGCTGCTTCCTTCTCCAGGGAATCTTCCTGACCTAGGGGTTGGATCAGCATCTTGAACCCATGTCTCATGCATTGCAGGCAGATTCTTTACTGCTGTGCCCCCAGGGGACCCCAGTTAATGTATATAGGCAGCAATAAATTATATACTGCGAACAAAAATTGCCTCAGAAATTGAGAGGAGGGAGAAATCTCTGTGAGCTGAGAAATTTAAGAAGGCAGTGGGACTTTTATCAGATCTTAAAGCACACATCATATGTAGTTGGACATACATAGATTCCTAGGCAACCACTGCTGGCAAGGAGAACAGTATGTGAGCAAAGGTAATGGGTGAAAATTCACGGGTGCATTTGAAAAATGCATCCGTAAATTTAGGGTGAGTGGCTGGAGTCAAGTAAGCATGAAGTGGCCAAAGGAAAACAGGGTTGGATTACAGGTGTTCCCAGATGTGCTTTGTCTTCATCGATAACTCCCTCTGGGGATCTTCCATTCCCAATTTCAGCTCCATCCCAGTCATCACTCCTGCCCCGTTTGCAATGACACCCCAAGGGAGTCCCAGTTTGCACATATACCATCTCAAGTTAGGAAATGACCTCTAGGAAAGACACCTCAAAAGAGGAATATTCTAAGATAATACTTGTGTCAGAGACTTTTTCCAATCATAATTAAATATCTTTTGGTTTAGGACATGCCTGTTCTTGACTTAAATAACACTATTATGCTTAGAATCAGAATGCTATTTTCTTAGAGTGTCCCTCTCTCTTCAAAGGTTAAAAATAAGAATAATCACCCTTAGTATTTAAAATAAAAGTTTTAGAGCCCAGTAACATTGAGAAAAGAAACAAAGCAAAACTTTTGCTTACTTCAATGCTGCTATCTTAAAATCTGTTTTGGTGCTTTTGTAATAATGATGTTTAGTTAGTTCATCAAGCAGTTATGGGCAATACAATAATTTTTTTTCTATGAAGAACTTATAATGTGAAAGGGAGAAATCAACCAAGGCTTAAAAATAATCTTTTTTTGTTTTCTGAGAACTATAAAACAGTCAATTTACTCATGGATTTATCAGTTTACTCATGGATTACATAAATATTAAGATTCTTTTTAGCCAATAAACTTAAATTCTTTTATGGAACTAAATTGGAACTAAAACTGTTGCTGCTGCTGCTGCTGCTAAGTTGCTTCAGTCATGTCCGACTCTGTACAACCCCAGAGATGGCAGCCTTCCAGGCTCCCCTATCCCTGGGACTCTCCAGGCAAGAACACTGGAGTGGGTTGCCATTTCCTTCTCCAATGCGTGAAAGTGAAGTCTCTCAGTCGTGCCTGACTCTTCGCGACCCCATGGACTGCAGCCACCAGGCTCCTCCGTCCATGGGATTTTCCAGGAAAGCGTACTGGAGTAGGGTGCCATTGCCTTCTCCGGGAACTAAAACTATTGGAATCTAAATGTATTTGCACTCCATGTTGTATTAATTTAAATGAGGGAAATGGTAAAAGAGAAAAGGGAAAAGGACAAGATAGTGAGAGGTGAAGAGAAACACAGAGAGTAAAGAGAAAGATTGATGGAGGAAATATCCCCTGTTTACACAATAAGTAAATGTTTTCGGAGAGTCTCCTCTGTGACTGGACCAATGCTAAAAAGGAAGAAGGAAAGAATAAAACCAAAAAAAATTTTTTTAATAAAATGAAATAAAAAAAAAGGAGGAGCCATGTGGTTTCTGGACCAGAGGGAGTCAGGGTGAAATGCTGTTCTCTAAGGCTGTGCTTTCTGAGGTCCTTCTGTCCTTCAACATTTTGATGAGTTAAAACATGCGGTCCATTGGTCTCCCAAAGCGTTGTTAAACCTTCACCATCATTAAACCCTCATAGACTCCTCACAAAATGGAATAATCCCAACAAATAAATGTGCCCTGAAGGTTGTAGCAGCTCTTGTCAGGCCCACATTCACATGGGGGATATTTGCCAAGATTCAGATGAATGAGAGCTGGGGCCATGTTTGGCCCATGGGCTGGAGACTTGCCAGATCCAAAGTAATCCAGTATGTTTCTCCAGCAAATATTATGCAGTATGTGATCGTGTCCTGAGTTCAGAGTTCCATGTAGTGAAAAATGATCATAATCAAAAGTTATGTATTCATGGATGCCAACCTGTTTAGATTCCTAAAAGATACATTAAATGAAAAGTTTTCAATTATTCAATATAATTGGAATATATAATTATTCAAATACATAATTGGTGCCTGTTATAAAATCCAACAGACTCAATTTACTAAAATTAGTACTTAAATGATTTTTAAACTACAGAACTAATTCAACATATGCTAAGGACAGACTCGGAAGACTTATTGGATTTTCAGTGTTTCTTTCAGCTTAAGAGGTTTTCTGGTTTATTCTATGGCCAGACTTTCTGGATTGTTAACACTATTTTTGCTCTTTCAGTTTCTTCAGACTCAGAGGATTTTTTCCCCCCTCTCCCTTCCCCCTCCATCTTCTCCTTCTGTCTTGCATGCTCTCTCTCTCCGCTTTTCTCATACATGCATGCACATATTCTCCTCTATTTCTACAGTTTTCTGTTAGCAGTGGCTTCTGAAAGGTAAAGAAAACATGTCTGAGAATGCAAACCAAAGAAAGATGAAATATATTCTGCTTTGAAATGTTGGAGAAAATTTTTACAAAGCTGAAACCTTCTGATTTAGCAAAAATATAAATTTCACATCATTTATCATTCAGACCTTTATGCTAAAATGAGAAAAAGGATTGTGTAGATTTTTAAAATATATTTTCTTAGAGCTTATTTGATTTATTTATTTATTTTACTGGAACTACAAAATCTTTCTTTATATAAATTATTTTCAATAATATGCTGTATCATGAAACATGGTTTTCCTGTTATTTTAGGATCAAATGTTTTCTAGAGAAAAGTATTTTTGGTTTCATACTGAAAATCAATCTCTTATTGACTCAATGGAAAGAAATGTATTCTACAGATACTGTTGTTGGGACTTCAGCTATTTCACTTTTCTGTTATACATTAAGAATTTGAAGTTTTGGCAAGATTTTTTGACAAGACAAATTCCCTTAGAAATTCTATAATGTGGGGTCTCTGTAACAAAATAGAACTCAACTAGAGGCCCCTGGTTTGTCTTCTGCCAATCTGTCTTAAGGGCTTCCCTCATGGCTCAGCAGGTAAGGAATCTGCCTGCAATGCAGGAGACACAGGAGACTCAGGTTCGATCCCTGGTTCAGGAAGATCCCCTGGAGGAGAAAATGGTAACCCAGTCCAGTATTCTGGCCTGAAAAATCCCATGGACAGAGGAGCCTGGTGGCCAAAGTCCACGGGGTTGCAAAAGAGCCAGACCCTACTGAGCGACTAAATGCATAACATAACCTGTCTTTAAAATAGTCATGAAAACAAGAACAAGGTATAAAGTTCCTACCCCAATAGAAGCTAGAAATGTGGATCAACATCTACAGGAAGAATTCACCTTATTGAAGCTGCAGATAGTAGAAGATTGGGAGTAAGGTAAAACAATATGGCACCTCACATGTCTCTCTGTGAAGTCTCTGCTGCTGCTACTGCTAAGTCGCTTCAGTCGTGTCCGACTCTGTGCAACCCCATAGATGGCAGCCCACCAGGCTTCCCCGTCCCTGGGATTCCCCAGGCAAGAACACTGGAGTGGGTTGCCATTTCCTTCTCCAGTGCATGAAAGTGAAAACTGAAAGTGAAGTCGCTCAGTCATGTCCGACTCTTAGCAACCCCATGGACTGCAGCCTACCAGGCTCCTCCGTCCATGGGATCTTCCAGGCAAGAGTACTGGAGTGGGGTGCCATTGCCCTCACCATTATAGGGACTTTGCTGGGCAAGTGTGGACCATCAGTCTTTTCGAATCTCTTTTTTTAGGTAAATGAGCTCTTTAACAAACATAGTAAACCCTTCCCTTCTTAGAACAGCTCTTTCTGTTTAATTTAGGGACTGTAATTTCCAATGATACAATAGAGCCATGGATAGAAGTGCCAGGAGTTGTTCAATATAATTCATCATATTTTATATATGTATGTATGTGTGTGTGTATATATATATATATATATATGGAGATCAAACCAGTCCATTCTGAAGGAGATCAGCCCTGGGATTTCTTTGGAAGGACTGATGCTGCAGCTGAAACTCCAGTACTTTGGCCACCTCATGCGAAGAGTTGACTCATTGGAAAAGACTCTGATGCTGGGAGGGATTGGGGTCAGGAAGAGAAGGGGACAACAAAGGATGAGATGGCTGGATGGCATCACTGACTCGATGGACGTGGGTCTGAGTGAACTCCGGGAGTTGGTGATGAACAGGGAGGCCTGGCATGCTGTGATTCACGGGGTCGCAAAGAGTCGGACACGACTGAGTGACTGAACTGAACTGAACTGATATGTATATATATATATATGTATACACACACACACACACACACACACACACGACAAGGACTGTGTTAATAATTCAGGATAATATGATGATGAAGTCATAGTCTTTGTTATTGAATATAGTGGTTAAATGAACATATATAAATTACAGTATAAAAAGCATCCTATAAGAGGCTCCCAAAGGCCTGCAAGCTAAGGAAGCGTCTTCAGATATTGCAAGTTGACCACTGCAATATCCCTTCTCTCTTTCCTTCTTACTAACTTTTTGTTGCTGTTTTTGAGTCACTAAGTCATGTTTGACTCTTTCCCACCCCATGAACTGCAGCATGTCAGGCTCCTCTGTCCTCTTCTATCTCCCGGTTTCCTCAAATTCATGTCCATTTAGTCACTGATGCTATCTAACCATCTCACCCTCTGCTGCTCCCTTCTCCTTTTACCTTCAATCTTTCTCAGCATCAGGGTCTTTCCCAGTGAGTCAGTTCTTCACATCAGGTGGCCAAAGTATTGGAGCTTCAGGATCAGTCCTTTCAATATATATTCAGGACTGATTTCCTTTAGGATTGACTGATTTGATCTTGCAGTCCAAGGGATTCTCAAGAGTCTTCTCCAGCACCATAGTTCGAAAGCATCAATTGTTTGGTGCCCAGCCTTCCTTATGGTCCAACTCGCATCTGAACATGACTATTGGAAAAAACAGCTTTGACTATATGTTCCTTTATTGGTAAAGTGATGTTTAGCTTAGTTAAGTTTAGTTAACATAGCCCTGCTTTTTAATAGTTTGCATGTTTCCACATGGAATGAAAGACTGCTGCTGCTGCTGCTGCTAAGTTGCTTCAGTCGTGTCCGACTCTGTGCAACCCCATAGACGGCAGCCCACCAGGCTCCGCCATCCTTGGGATTCTCCAGGCAAGAACACCGGAGTGGGTTGCCATTTCCTTTTCCAATGCATGAAAGTGAAAAGTGAAAGTGAAGTCACTCAGTTGTGCCCAACTCTTAGTGACCCCATGGACTGCAACCTACCAGGCTCCTCCGTCCATGGCATTTTCCAGGCAAGAGTACTGGAGTGGGTTACTGTTGCCTTCTCTGGGAAGGAAAAGACTACATCTCCTATATTCTCTGTGTGGCTTGAGTCCTGGTTGTCACAGCAAATCTACCTGGCCAGTCTGGAAAATCAAATTTCCAGAATTTTTTTATGTGAGAAGGAGTTAAATTTTTCTTTTTCACCCTTACATGGGAGTTTAGCAGGTAAACCTAAATATGATACAAGGGCTAGTCAGAGGTGGAGAAAAGGAAGAAAGGGCTGCTTTAAAGATAGAAGCAAGAGATGGAAGACCTCCAGGAGCAGTGCATTCTGCTATTGTGGGTTTTTTGTACCCTACTTCTCATAAAGGAAGACCTAAAATCACAGAGCAACTGCTCCTCATTCTAAAAGAACCACAGTAGATAAATGAAACCCTGGCCTAATATATTTAAGAGAAAGATCAGCATATCAGTACATCAATCAGCATTCCAGTATGAAAAGAACACAAGTGAGGGGGTCCCATGAAAAAGCACCAGTTGTTTACATGACTGCTGGAAAAACCATAGCTTTGACTCTATGGACCTTTGTTAGCCAAGTGATGTCTCTGCTTTTTAATATGCTGTCTAGGTTTGTCATAGCCTTCCTTCCAAGAAGCAAGCATCTTTTAATTTTGTGGCTGCAGTCACCGTCTGCAGTGATTTTGGAGCCCAAAAAAATAAAATCTGTCGCTGCTTCCACTTTTATTTATTATTATTTATTTTTATTATTATTATATTTTTTCTTTCATTACCTTTGCATTTTGATTCATAGTTAGAAAGTCTTTCCTTATGTTAAGGAAAGATCATCCCTACTGTCCTCTAGTGCTTCTGTGCTTTCAGCCTTGACTTTTTGATCTCTAATCCATTTGCAGTTTATCTTATGTTCAGTGTGAGATATAGACTTGAGTTTATCTTTTTTTCAAGTTGCTCTCCTATTTTCAGGTCTCTCCCTCCTAACTCTGTTTAATCAGTTCACACCACTGCTTGATCTGTCCCCCTAAAGCCTAGCTTCCCTCACATGCCTCTCTTGCTCAATGGTCACAAATAGCTTCTTGTCACCTTCTTGTCATCTTTGGACTTCTTATCATTCTTTGGACTTCTTGCCATCAAGTCCAAAGGCTTCGTGCCAAAAAATTAAAGCACTCCGTAATATGTACCATTGGACATATCCAGTCCATCTCCGGAGAAGGCAATGGCACCCCACTCCAGTACTCTTGCCTGGAAAATCTCATGGACAGAGGAGCCTGGTAGGCTGCAGTCCATGGGGTCGCAAAGAGTCGGACACGACTGAGCGACTTTGCTTTCACTTTTCACTTTCATGCGTTGGAGAAGGAAATGGCAACCCACTCCAGTGTTCTTGCCTGAAGAATCCCAGGGACGGGGGAGCCTGGTGGGCTGCCGTCTATGGGGTCGCATAGAGTCAGATACGACTGTAGCGACTTAGCAGCAGTAGCAGCAGCAGGGCTACATACAGCTAATTTCAGATTACTATCTAATGACCATTCATTATGGGGCCAGCATACTGTCTCCATTTGGGTAAGCCAAAGTGAAAGATTTAAGAAAAGAAAAATGACAATACCACAATGACAATACCAATACTAATGATATTAGCTGCAACTAGGTAAGTAATACGCACCTGTGCATATTCCCAAGTACATATGCAGGAAATTAGCTAGAGCCTGTCAATATAATAGTACTAGATTTTAGAATCCATACCTAAAGCACATAAACCTAGCAAACGAATGACAGTAAACACTAAACTCCATGAAAATACTGAAAAGTTTTATTTTGTGGGATCTGATACAACAGCTAACTCCAGAATCAAGCTGATGAATTCAAATATGTGGGGCCAAGTACAGGGCTAGATAAAGGATGTTTTGTATAGACTCACTCAATCGTGTCCAACTCTTTGCAGCCTCATGGACTGTAGCCCTCCAGGCTTCTCTGTCCGTAGGATTTTTCAGGTAAGAATACTGGAGCGGGTTGCCATGCCCTCCTCCAGGGGATCTTCCAGTCCCAGGGATTGAATCTGCATCTCTTGTGTCTCCTACATTGGCAGGCGGATTCTTTACCTCTAGCACCACTTTATATGACCTAGGAGGATGACGGAGGGAGGTATTTGAAAAGCAAATACTCCAAGAGAAAGGAACTAAGTAGCAGAGCAACTGTTAACAAAAACTTATGAAGTGAACGTGTACATTGGAGAACAATGAAGAAAAATAGGCTAAAATAATGAGATGTTTCCGCTTCCCTGGTGGCTCAGACAGTAAAAGATCCGCCTGCAATGTGGGAGACCTGAGTTCGATCCCTGGGTTCAGAAGATCTCCTGGAGAAGGGCATGGCAACCCACTCCAGTATTCTTGCCTAGAGAATCCCCATGGACAGAGGAGCCTGGCGGGCTGCAATACATGGGGTCGCAAAGAATTGGACACGACTGAGTGACTGAGCACATGGCACACAGCCATATTTAAGAGTAAGCCCATGGAAGAAAAGGGAAGCTCCAGAACTGTATATAGTTTTTTTTTTTTTTTTTCTGTTCTGGAAAGCTCAGAGAGTGAAAAAGCTTCTCTTCCAAAAATATGCTAAAAATAATTACACGTTTTTTTCATCTCACATCTGCCAGTGTTATTTTGCTGTTTGATGTGGTTAATAACCAGTTCCTCAGGAAGTCACATGACCATACTGGGCAGGATAATATACAGAAAATTGACAACAGAACATGACACGGCTCAATGATACACAGCAGTTTTCCCAGGAGTAGCTTGGTTGCTTGTTTTTGAGGAAGATGCAAGCTTACATCATTATGGACTACTGAGACATTTACATGAGCTGGAGCTCAAGAAATATTTAGTAAGGAACCATGTTGATTTCCATATAGCAGAGTTCTTTTGTCATTTCCTTATTCGTAAGTTGTGCAATTTTTACCTTTTTTGCTGTTGAAGTTTTTCAGAAACAAATCTGAAACCCTTCAAGGCAACTGTGTTAAGGATTGTTCAGAATTATAATTTACAACTATTGCCAAATGTAACAGTGAAGTCTCTAGTGAATAAAACAGATACATAGAAGGACCACCCCCCCAAATTAAAATATTAAATGCAACTCTGTTTCCTTATAAACTAGAGACATGTGGTTTGTACAACTTTCCCAGGCTGGACCCTCTGGATTCTAAATGGATCATGGACTGAACAGAGTACTTTGTAAAATATCATCTTACTAGGAGAAAAGAACTTATAACTCATTCTTTTATTATAATCAATGTAAACAAAAATATGTTAGGTACAATAATGGATATATATTTATATATTTTAAAAACTTTACTAATAGTTTATATACAATAACATTTAAAAATATATAGCTCATATAGCAATTCATATATCTATTTATATAAATTTTAGCTCTTAAAGTTTAAAAAGAAGAGGAATCAGAGATCAAATTGCCAACATCCGCTGGATCATTGAAAAAGCAAGAGAGTTCCAGAAAAACATCTATTTCTGCTTTATTGACTATGCCAAAGCCTTTGACTGTGTGGATCACAATAAACTGTGGAAAATT
>NW_011494628.1:1965346-2012111 GCF_000754665.1 Bison bison bison
ACTGGACATGGAACAACAGACTGGTTCCAAATAGGAAAAGGAGTACGTCAAGGCTGTATATTGTCACCCTGCTTATTTAACTTCTATGCAGAGTATATCATGAGAAACGCTGGGCTGGATGAAGCATAAGCTGGAATCAAGATTGCTGGGAGAAATATCAATAACTTCAGATATGCAGATGACACCACCCTTATGGCAGAAAATGAAGAAGAACAAAAGAGCCTCTTGATGAAAGTGAAAGAAGAGAGTAAAAAAGTTGGCTTAAAGCTCAACATTCAGAAATCTAAGATCATGGATGGCATCTGGTCCCATCACTTCATGGCAAATAGATGGGGAAACAGTGAAAATAGTGGCTGACTTTTATTTTTCTGGGCTCCAAAATCACTACAGTGAATGCAGCCATGAAATTAAAAGATGCTTGCTCCTTGGAAGGAAAGTTATGACCAACCTAGACAGCATATTAAAAAGCAGAGACATTACTTTGCCAACAAAGGTCTGTCTAGTCAAGGCTATGGTTTTTCCAGTAGTCGTGTATGGATGTGAGAGTTGGACTATAAAGAAAGCTGAGTGCTGAAGAATTGATGCTTTTGAACTGAGGTGTTGGGGAAGACTCTTGAGAGTCCCTTGGACAGCAAGGAGATCCAACCAGTCCATCCTAAAGGAGATCAGTCCTGGGTGTTCACTGGAAGGACTGATGTTGAAGCTGAAACTCCAATACTTTGGCCACCTGATGGGAAGAGCTGACTCATTTGAAAAGACTCTGATGCTGGGAAAGATTGAGGGCAGGAGGAGAAGGGGATGACAGAGGATGAGATGGCTGGATGGCATCACCAACTCAATGGATATGAGTTTAGGTAAACTTTGGGAGTTGGTCATGGACAGGGAGGCCTGGAGTGCTGCAGTCCATGGGGTTGCAAAGAGTTGGACACGACTGAGCGACTGAACTGAACTGAACTGAAAGTTTAAAAGACTAGAAAGTCATTACATGCTCGGATTATGGAGATGGGTTTCCATTAACTAAATGATTACAATTTTCTAATTGTAACTTTTCAATTTCTTTAAAGTATTGTACGTAATTATTCTACGAATGAGACTGTTTCAAATACCATACCTCTTTCCTGAATTCTAACTTCTCTACCTGTTGACACTGCTTTCTGGATGTTCCTCAGGCTCCTTAGGACTTCCCTGGTGGCTCAGATGGTAAAGAATCTGCCTACAATGCAAGACACCTGGGTTGGATCCCTGGGTCAGGAATATCCTCTGCAGAAGGGAGTAACAACCCACTCCAGTATTCTTGCCTGGAGAATCCCATGGACAGAAGAGCCTGGTGGGCTACAGTCCATGGGGTCACAAACAGTTGGATACGACCGAGTGACTGACACTTTCACTTAAAGTTTTGGGCTTCCTTGGTGGCTCAGATGGTAAAGAATCCACCTACAATGGGGGAGACTGGGGTTCAATCACTGGGTTGGGAAGATCCCCTGGAGAAGGGAACAGCTATCCACTCCAGTATTCTGACCTGGAGAATTCCATGGACAGAGAAGCCTGGAAGGCTACAATCTTTGGGGTCGAAAAGAGACAGACACAACTGAGTGACTTTCACTTTCAGGCCCCTTAAGTTCAACACATGGAAATACTCACTCAATACTGTCTCTGATAACCAGTGGCTCAGTTTAGAGATCCTGAGAATCCCCTGAAGTCTCTCTCTCCCGTCCTTCCATTGCTCCCTTCAACTTTACCTCCTAAGTGTATCTTAGATTTGTTTCCTCTTTATCCAGAAATTAACTGATTTATTGCTTTGTGGGGTCTTGCTTCTGCTCTGTCCTGTCTAAGACCAACAGTTTAGGCACTCTTCTGGATACTGCATCCAACTGTCAGAATTGTAAAGTTATAGAATGAAGAAACAGTGCACAGATCGGTGTTTATATGCAAGCAAAAGGCAAAATAAGAGAACAGGATGAGGATAACAGCTGTTAGGAACATTCAGGCTGGTTTGAGGGCATTGGTAGGCTGTGCCAGGTTTGTGTTTTTATGATCCTATAAAAGGAAGGGCTGGCATAATGAATTCGAGAAGAATTTAGATAAAAATGATTTGTGGATTTTCACTTTACATCAAATATCATTACCCAGCAGTAGATATGATTGTATTTTGTAAATAAAGGTCCATTCACTCAGAGTAAACTCAGTATACAAACTTAAAAGTAAAAACATTCACCAAATAGTGTTCAAATTTATTTTATGTTAACTGAAGTTGTAAAATGGAAGGCACTTAGAAACCATGGTACACAAGCACTAGAAAATAGCATCTACTAACTTATTTAAGCTCAGTCATATTTTATAGAATTTCAGAAAGCAAAAGAACTTAGGAAATATTTAGGAACCATTTTGTGAATACTGAAGGGAATGTCACCTCAGCAAATAATAGCTGCATAATTTACTCTAAGAAACATGGGAATCAGGTATAATGTAGAAGACATTTCAAAAGAAGAAAATTACTTCAAATAAAAATGGAATTTGTGCACTAATTGATTCAATATATATAGCACATCAATTCTTCGGCATTCAGCTTTCCTCACAGTCCAACTCTCACATCCGTACATGGCCACTGGAAAAACAATAGCCTTGACTAGACAGACCTTTGTTGGCAAAGTAATGTCTCTGCTTTTTAATATGCTGTCTAGGTTGGTCATAGCTTTTCTTCCAGGGAGCAAGCGTCTTTTAATTTCATGGCTGCAATCACCATCTGTAGTGATTTTGGACTGCGATTTTGAATTGTGGTGTTGGAGAAGACTCTTGAGAGTCCCTTGGACTGCAAGGAGGTCCAACCAGTCCATCCTAAAGGAGATCAGTCCTGGGCGTTCATTGGAAGGACTGATGCTAAAGCTGAAACTCCAATACTTTGGTCATCTCATGCGAAGAGTTGACTCATTGGAAAAGACCCTGATGCTGGGAGGGATTGGGGGCAGGAGGAGAAGGGGACGACAGAGGGAGAGATGACTGGATGGCATCACCGACTTGATGGACATGAGTCTGAGTGAACTCCGGGAGTTGGTGATGGACAGGGAGGCCTGGCATGCTGCGATTCATGGGGTTGCAAAGAGTCGGACATGACTGAGCGACTGAACTGAACTGAATATAGCACATGCCACTAACCCAATATCTTTAGTTTTTGTCCTGAAAACCTAAGGTCAGGATGAGTGACTTCCAGATCCATCTCTCTGAGTCAGGTTTTGTTGTTTTGCAACCAAAACAGCAACAAAAAAAATAAAAAATCTCAGTGGCTTACAACCACAAACATGGATGCCTTGCTCACAAGTCTGTGGGTCATGTGTGGCTCTTCTGGGCTCGGTTGGGCTCAGGTTCAAGCCTGCTGCACGTGGCTCTCACTCTGGCTAAGGAGTGGGGAAGCTAAGCCACACCACACAAGACATTTGAAGCCTCTCCTGGAATGCAGCACATGCTACTTCTGGTCACATTTTATTGGTCAAGAGGCAAAAATCAGTGCAGCAGAGAAATACACACTCATTATGAGAGGTTCTGCCAAGTCACATGGCAAAATGTGGAACAGTGCATAATCCTTTTGCAGACAGTGGAATAATTGGGAATGCTAATCTGATGTAGCATAATATCTCTCATATGCATCTTTTTGGTCTGGCCATGTATGCGTGGCCAGGAGTCTCTCAGTTTTACTCGGGTAGAAGAACCAGTTTTACTTTCTTCTGCCATTAGCCTGACTGTGGACTTAGTTGCTCCACACCATGACATGACTTCTTAATCTCTCAGTTTGTTCTATTCAAGATGTGCATGGCACAGATTTCATCTAGTGATCTTTGCAGTTCAGACAGATTGCTCCCTTCCCTGAAAAGCCACTGAACTTATCTGCACCTTTCATTTGGAGTCTTAGCTGACTTTTCAATATATCTAGTGCTCCCTTTAAAATGCATTTTTCCTAAGAATACAGTTTTTAGTTGCCAGTCATTTTCTCTCAGAATTTGAATGCTATTGCATCTATGGTGGCTTCCATCATTGTTGTTGAGAAGTCCGTTAGCATTCTAGTTTTCCCTGTGTAGCTCATCTGCTTTTTCTCTCTGCTTTATTTTAAAGCTTTCTCTGTATATTCGATATTACCCAATTTTAATGCCAAATGTCCAGATGTGGATTTATTTTTATTTGCACTGCCTACCAGACATCATTCTTCCTATATCTATAAATTTTATATTTTATCGTTTCTAGAAAATTCTCAGTCATCACCTCCCTAAATGTTCTCCTTTATTCTTACGACTTGTTCTTTCTGGGACTCTAGCTGCATGTTGAAACTTTTCATGCTTTCCTCTGAAGCTTTTAATTTCTTTAGTTTTGTTCATTCTCTGTTTATCTGTACTAAATTCTGGATAATTTCTTTACCTCTTTATTCCAGTCTACAACTTTTTTTCTCCTCAACTACTTTTAATGACTACTTTTACCCATACATTGAGTTCTTAAGTTCCACAAATATGTTGTTTGTTTCTAAAAATTCTGTTTCTTTTGAATGGTTTCTTATTTCTTACTTATTTTTGTGATTCTGTGTGTTTCTTTCTTTAAACATTTTATATTCCATAACTGATAATTTCAATATATGAAGCTCTTGGGGTTCTGAATCTGTTTTCATTTGTGCTAAGTGTTACCCTAGGGTGCTTGGTTGATCGTTGATAGTGAGCCAGTAGTTGGTTGACGTTAATCTGGGTAAACCCCGAGGAACTAAAGTGAGGATGTTTTCTGCAGAGTTCGTGTTTCTGTTGCACGGTGCTGGAGGGTGACTCTGACGGTGCATGGCTTAGTCCTCTGGGGAGGCTGAGGCTGAGCTCTGAGACCTTGCCACTCCCCCAGTTTAAAAGTTGATCTTTCAGTTGGCATCTGCTTTGTTTGTAGGCATATCTTGCCTTTTATGTTTGTTTACTGTTCTGCATTGCCGTTTCAGCATTTTTGCTTTTGTCTTGTGTTTTTCCTTTAGGCTTGATTCTCCTCATTTTTAACACTGCAGAAATGCAATGAAAATTGTTTTCGTGCAAGAGCTTTTATTTTCAAGCAAGAAGGCTTTTCAGAGACTGTCTAATCTACCCTCCTGCTGGGAGTGGTTGTCTCTGTGATATTTTTTTACTCTGGGTTTATAGCTATGCTCCTATTCACTGAGCTTGCCAAGAGCTTGAAGTTCCCAGATAAATGGAGCATGACTTAAATTATTTTAAATGTAAAGTATTAGAGTGAGAATACTTAACTGAGACTTCCCTTCTCAAAACAGACCCTATATGAGGACTGGTTTGCTCAACTGACTGACATTCTATGCTAATGAGGTTGTGTGATTCAGTTAGGTTTGTTCTGCCTACAGAGTAACAAGTAGGTCTGTTACCACTGCTGAAAGGTTACTCAAAATATCAATCTTATTGAATGAGGAGTTAATGATGTATCTCATGAAGAGGGGGCTAACGTAATTATAATCCTAATCCTAATCCTAATTATAGCTGAATATCTAAGGTTTTGGAACTTCCTCAGTGGCTCAGTGGTAAAGAATCTGCCTGCTGCACAGGAACCACAGGAGATGTGGGTTTGATCCCTGGGTTGGGAAGATTACCTGAAGGATGGCATGGCAACCCACTCCAGTATTCTTGTCCTGTTTGACCCTTTTGCGACCCCATGGACTGTAGTCAGCCAGGCTCCTCTGTCCATGGGATTTCCCAGGTAAGAATACTGGAATGGATTGCCATTTCCTTCTCCAGGGGATCTTCTCAACAGGGGTCGAACCCACATCCTCTGAATTGGCAGGTGAATTCTTTACCACTGAGCCACCTGGGAAGCCCAGGTAATTATCCTGTTAGTGAATTCCCTTGAATTAGCCAGAATTACATTGAATTGTGCTATTATTAAATACTATATTTATATGAGCTTTTATACTGTTATTGCCAAAAATGTGAGTGCTACCCACAAGAGACTTTCATGAAGGAGTAAGTTGATTGAGGCAAGGATCAATAAAATACACTTGTGCAAGTTTGACATTAACATCCAGGGATGAATCAGTTTGTACAAGTCTTCCTCTCTGCATGAAGCACTCTCTGGACCTTCTGTACCAACTGTGTCTCCAAGGAAAGAGTCAATCTGTTCACCCTTATTTAAACCCCTATATTATATCCTTGTGTACATTTCAACCATTTGGGTTTCAGTTCAAGATACTGGATGCTCATACTAGGTAAATCAAAGTTAAAACTTACTAAATGAAATATCTTACAATACGTGCACTTTCGGCCTTTAGAAACCAATAATGAGCCTAAGACGTTCTTAACTATTATTTATAATTATGGAGTTCTGAATTATTTATGTTAATATTAGAAAGATTGAAAAGCTTAACACAAAAGGATGATGATTCAATGTTTTAACAATTTAAATCTATTTCTAAGGCTTAATATTCAAGAAGCAGTCAAAATTAAGGGCTTTGAAATCTTGACATTTCTTCTTTCTCCAAAAATTGTGTTTTCATGAAATATACATTTAAAACCTCAAATAAATTTGTGATGGACAATTCATGGTATTTAACTGCACTTAAAAAGTTACGCTTAACGTTTCAATACCAGACACTAGCACCCCTCATTTTGACAGTAGAACACAAAATATAGGAAAAATTCATCACTCTGAATTTTTTAATGAAAACTAAGGCAAATTTTATGTAAAAAGACCTCAAAATTAGTGAAGAAAAAGGGTGCTTGAAATGTAACAAAAACCTTGAACTATTTCTTTTCATCATTTCTTTTATTCTTCCTGCTCTCTCTTTTGGTTTGAAAAATAAGATGAGAATACAGCTAAATGTATCTGGAAGGAGTCTGGGAGAATTTAGCTCACTTCTTAAAAGAGAAAAGAACTAACTGCATTATGTGATAAATGAAATATTTTCTAGTTGAAATTCCCTTTGAATCTTTATTCTGTCAAAAGCTGGAATGAAAGAAAGAACAATGAAAATCCCATTTCTTATGATTTGTGATGATGTAGCCAGTCATCACAAGATAGTTTTTCAGTGTTGTTGTGACAGAATTCATAGCAACATATAAGAGTATCATTCCCTTAGAAAATCCTCTGTCCAAATCACAACTACAAAATGTTTAGTATGTCTACATAGACATTTCTCAGAATTTCTTAGACGATGAAATTCTACAATGTCCTTTTGTAGACTCTTTATCATTAGACTAGGATCAACTGAATTCTATGACCAAAGTCTCTTTCTCTAACTTACACTGACTATGCTGCTTTAAAAGCTGCTTTCAGGATGTAAGATCTGAATTATAATTAATATTTTCTAATAGATGTGAAACACAGGATTGAAAGCAAGAATAAAAGTATCCATTTTAAAAAAAGGAACATAATTATAGAGGAAGTAAATGAAGTTTAAAATATTGTGTGAATGTCTTACAGTTAGTAAGTATTAAACACAGGGCCATATATCTTAGTTATTACTATCTTTCTGTATGCCATTTGAAAACATTTAAGTGCATATGAATGGAAGCAGGTATTCTTTGTATATTTGCCAGTGAGTAGCTTTTTGTTAGTTGTTTATTGAATGAAAAATATGTTTGCAAAGAGTTTCGTCACCTATTCAGTGTAAATCTATTTCCCTCCCTATTGGAGAACTTCTATATACTATTGGATTTAAATTAAGAGCAAATCTGTGTTCGCTTTGGCAGCACATATACTAAATTAGGAGCAAATTGTGCTACATGCTTTAATGGGAAACTTTTTTAGAGTGATTTTTTTTTAACGTTTTTTATAATACCAGAGTTTTATGTATGTCTCTCTGTACGTACTATAATGAATTAATGATCAAGAACACAACTGTAGATTTGAAATAAAATGAAACCAAAAAAAAAAAGAATGAAAAAGATAGGCTGCATAGTGACAAAGACCGTCTCCTCTCGTGCCAGTAAAGTTCTAGCTGTGAGCATGCTCAGACACAGGGGAGGCACCGAAGTCAGTATATCAGAACTCCTTCTGAGGTATAAGGAGCATACATCTAATAACTCAGTTGCTGTGAACCCATTGTTACGTTTCTGGTATTAAGTGTCTCTTCAGCCGCAGATTGATTGCAATGTTCCTTCTACTTCATTTCATCGTTCTGATGGATGTCAAAGGTAAGGCTGCTGCTTTCTCACTTAAATGAGTGCAATTCCAAAAGAACAGAATATTTCTACTTAGTTCTATCATATTTATAATACACTCATTGCAATGTTTGATGAGCAGACCTCCAGTTTGCATTGTCATTGTCACTAGTTGCTTGTAGTCTCATCCTAGCAGTTTCTAGATGCAACAGATTTTTCGTGGAAACTTGCCTTTTAAATGTGGTTAAAATTGTAGACAAGATAGCTTAAAAAAACGATGATGAAGAAATCAATGATAATGGAGAAATTTTTTTAGTATTTGAAAAAATGTACGACACGTTAATAAGTTAAAATTTTGCCTTATGAAATTTCAACCTGTTGAAATCTGTTCATAAATTTTATATAGTTGTTATATTTCATTATTGCTATATTTCATTATTAACATAATTAAATATTGCTATATTTAATAATATATTGGTATATTTCATTATTAACATAATTAAACTGGAAACTGCAAAACCAAAGACAAATCTAAAATCAATATTTCTCCCTAAGAGCAAATTTAGATAAAAGACAATAATTTAAATGAACCAAAGCTACCATAAGATAATTCTTTCTGTTTTTAATTTTTAAACATTTTCATTTTAGCCAGACTGCTCACTTTCAAGTTGGTGGCATTTTTATTGTATAGCTGAGAAAAAAAAAATGAAATTTAATCTTTACCTGGTTTTAAAGAAAAATATAGACTTGTTTTGCTGTGAGCTTGTGCACCTCTAAGTAAATAATCTATTCATCATACCCAAGGCATGTGGGTTTATTATTAGTCTTATTGAGGATGTTTTTAGATTCATAGACTTTCTTAGAAACTTTTAATAAACCTCTGAGAATGAAGTTAAAATTTGAAATTGTATTTCTTTTCTGAGAAATTTGTTTTAGGTTTAAAATTTTTTTATTTTATTAAATGAATTCAACTGCATATTTTAAATATTGAAATAAACTGCAGTATTTACGAGCAGTTATTTAAGAATATCTACAGAAAAAATATTTTTAATATTCAAATTTTAGCTTGAATTTGGAATACTAAAACTTTTTTCAAATTATTTTAAAATACTTTAATACATGTAGCATGAGTTTTGTCATATTTTAATCTTTCTTACATGAAAACTTAAGTGTTATCTAAGGAGAAACATTATATGAACTCATTTTGCATGAAATACAGTTGTAGAAAGGAGTCTACTTGATTTAAGGTCTTCTTCCTTCAGAAGTTAATGCTCTATGCACATTTGTAATTTCAACTTTTTATAATCTTTAAGAATAGACAGTTTAAAATAGGTTCTTGTATTCAACACATGTCATAAAGGTTATCTATGCCCTTAAAAATTCTTTAATGTACAGATATGTAACTATGGTTAACCAATTTTACTAAAATACTTGCTTATAGTAATGCATCTAAATTGATTTGCTTTGGAAAAGCAAAATCTTTATCTATTACCAAAGTAATGTTTTTAAGATTTACCACAATGTAATGCTGTTCTTTAAAAAAGAAGGAAAAATTTAAGCAGATGATTTTTTTTATTTCTAAGTAAATGCCATATTTAAAATCCATAGTACCAATCTAATAAATATTTATTAATTATAATTCTCTGGAAATTTATATTTTCTAATTTTATATTACTTTTAAACCCTTTATATTTAAAATCATTTACTTTCAAAGTTAGATATGTTAATGCTTTGATATCTTACTCCTGCTTATAAAAATAATTTGGTATATATATCAGCAAAATCTTTTTCTTTTCCATGATAAAATTATAATTGTTAGTTAAAGCAGTTAAAATTACACAGTTAAAGCAATAAAGTTGTTTATAATAAACAAAGGAAAGTCATTTAGAATTATAGGAGTAAAAATTGCTTTTTAAATTTATATTTAAAAAAGAATGAATGATATGGCTATCTTAAGCTACCAACATTAGTTAATCAGTCAAGATAACAGATCTGATCATCACTTTCTTCATGTATTTTATCATCAGTTCATTTACTTGTATTGTTAACCAGCTTCAAACTCCTTCCCCATAAAAATTTTATGGGCTAATTATGAGCAATATTACAAACTAAAAACATGGGCTGGGAAATTGAAAGCATGAAGTACTGAGAATGCTACTTGATAACTACCAGTTGCTACTTATTTAAATAATTTGTAACCTTGAAAAGACGCAGTCATCAAAAGCAGAGCTAGAGCTTTGAGGAGAACAGTATTTGACTGCCCCCTAATGGACCAATTCAAATCTCAACCCTGTCCTTTCTAAATCCTGTCAGTTCAGCCCTTGCGAAAAGGGCTGAGACTGTGTCTTGAGAAAAGGTTTATGAACTAAATCTTAATTTCACACAATTACATCCATGCTGCCAATAGCTGTGAAAATCAGTTATACTGTGGGCCAGTCATACTGAGAGGCTGAAGCAGCACTGCTAATGAAAATTCACCTGCTTCAGGGCTGAATGGAGCCCACTGTGAGGGAAGAGGAAAAATAGCAGAAACCCAGAAGGGAAGGTCATTGGAGATATCTCTAAAGGCACTACCTAAAATACATCTCCCAACAGATGTTATTCATTTGTTCATCTTACCGTGAATGAATATGACCCAGTGTAATAAAAGAGTTTTAAGGATTCTCACTTGAAGTGACAAAATTGGCTGTCACCTGAATTTTAAAGACAAAAATTGGGATGTTGCTTTCCAGTAAGCTGATATTGAAAAATGGCACATTTCATCCTAAGACATTGTGAATAAAATTCAATTAATTAAGGATAGTTTTTGTGTACACAGTTATATGATGATAAATAAGAAATCATAAGAAATAATAGTGGAAAATAAGAAATCAGAAAAAATAGTGGAAAATTTACACATGAAATCATAGTGGGGAAAAAAAAGAATTCATAGTGGAATTAGCAGAAGCATTTTTAAATGCTTCATTCACATGCATCCATCCCTCATCCCTATAATTCTAGATCTTCAGTAGCATAGAAAAAAATAAGTTTGCAATAAATGTTCTCATCAGTGGCATATCACTTTAATTTTTTCCCCGCCTCAGGCAAGTTCTGTGTGAATAGAATATGTGCTTGATAAGGGGAAGATATTCTATCTCCCAATTCCCTAGGCATGAATTTTCTCTTTTTTGAAGGCCTGGACATTTTCATGACGTTGGAGGGATTTTCCTCCTGCTCATTTCTCCCTATGAGCGATCTCAGAATTGCATCAACATAGTTCATTGGAGTGTTCAGTTCTGAGCCGTAGTTTATATGAGAATCTCAGGGACTTTGCCTTGTGGGTGATCAAGTTCCGAATCTCATGCCCAGTTTGCAGAGATACCACCGCTGATTTCCTTCCTGGCCAGTATTAAAGTCACAGCCTTGGGTGGTCAGCAGAGGTAACTTATCCCCCACGCATTGTTAGGGGCTGTACCCCAGCAGGTGGCTTCATGCAGGTCCCAGCTTCTGCTGACCGGCTGTGTCCAGCTGCTTCCTCAAGCCAGCCTGGAAGCTGGATCTAACTGCTCTTACAGAGCTTAGCTCCTCTCACAGCAGCAGCCTTTTCTCTGGTCACCTTCTGTGGAGATTCTCTCTTCAATAAACTAAATTTTTCAGTGAAAAAGCAGAGTTGTCAGTCGGCCCTTGTGTCTTCGGAAAAGTGAGTGTGGTGGGGAGCGTAGTTGGGATTTGCTCACAATAGATCATCTTAACCCAAAGCTCAGAAAAGAAGGTAGTTTTTAATTCTTCTGGTGTTGCTTTAATCAGAGACTGGACACGGAGGGCATACACAACAGAGATTTGGAATCATGAAGTGCTACACCAGTGGAAGGGATTAGGACAGGAGTGGCGTGGATGCTAGATTTAGGGGTGAGCCAACCTGTGTTCCAGTTACAGCCCTCATCCTCTGCAGTCTTAGACCTTCTGCGTCCCAGACAACCTCTGAGCCTTGGTCGGACATTCGTGCAATTATTAAACTCTCAGAATTATTGTATCATTAATCCTAAGTCCTGATATACAGGTAACCAGTTCTCTCAACTCATCTTCCTTCTTCAAGACACAGCTGGCTTTTCCTGTCCTTTTTTGTCCCCATATGTGTTGGAGAAACAGCTTATCCATTTCTACACACATATACATACCAATCCACACTCCTGGATTCTTACTGAAATTGCTTTGAACCTATATATCAATTTGAGAGAAGAATTAACTCTATTTATTTAGGTCCTTAATAGCTATCAATAACTTTACATACTTTGCACAAATGTCTTGCAAATTTTTCTTAGATTTGATGCTATAGTAAACACTGTTGATGCTATTGTAAAAGGCATTTTTAAAAATACTTCATTTTTCAATTGTTTGTAATTGATATAGAGATATTAAATTGACTCAACAGAAACCCTTCATAAACTCTATAATGCTAATAATGTATTAGTTTGAATTTGTTAATGTTCACACTGATATCATTTGTGAATAGTGACAATTTTATTTTTTCCAGCATGTATATCATTGATTTGCTCACCTTGCTTTACTACATTTGCTAAGTCCTCCAGTGCAGACCACCCCCAGCCCCCCCCCACACACACACAAAGTGTTTATTTATTTGGCTATACCAGGTCTTAGTTGTGACTTGAGGGATTTTTAGCTGTAGTATGAGAACTCATAGCATGTGGGATTGAGTTCCTGGACCAGGGATTGAACCTGGGCCCCCTACATTGGGAGCTCGGAGAGTTAGCCACTGGACCACCAGGAAAGTCCCCAGTGTAGTCCTGAGAAGATGCAGTAATAGTGGATATCACTGCCCTGTTCTCAACCTCCAAGTGAACATCTCCAAAAATTTCCCATTAGGTATATTATATGCTATGGATTTTTATAAATATCCTTAATAAATCAAGTAAGTTGCCTTCTATTTTTAGCTTGCATAGTTATTTTAAAGTCAGGATCTGATCATTTCCTCTCTGGAGCCTCTGTTGTAAGCAAAGTTAAAGACAAGTGACACAGTGGCAGAAAACATTTGTGAGTTATAGAACCGAGGGGCTAACCTCAGCAAAGAATTCTGCTTGCATTGCCAGATTCAGTTTTCTCACACATAGTTCCAAACACTGTGTTCCAGGCCACTGCTGTCAGGAATGAAAGTTTCACCCATCCATGAGCAAAAATAAGTTAGTCTTTTGTAAAGCTAAATGTATTCCTTTCAAGGGACTGTCTTTTCTTCTGTGCATATATTCTCTCAGATTTTTAACAATAAAATACTGTTTTTCTTATAATAACCATTCTAATAATCATAATTTAGGGGTTTTTTTTTAATGTTCTTGTTTGACAAACTAAAATATTAGTAACTCTTCACAGGTCCCTCTAAATTCTTTAACTGACTTGATTCTGACCTAATGCATATTGGTGACATTCAGGATATTGATGAAGAAAAAGGAGCCAACACATTAAGGAGATGGGATGGGACTAGAGGAGGACCATGAGAGAGTGTGGAGAAGAAGGAAGTAAGCCAGGACAGTGAGACATCACAAAGCCAAGGAAGAAAGGCTTCAACCTGGTGACTGTGGCTGGCTGGGTCAAATGCTGGCAAGAATTAAGCAAAATGAAGACTATCAAATATCTATGGTGTTTAGAAATAAAGAGGACATTAGTGATTCCAGTGGGAAAAATTTCAGTGGAGCAGCACAGCGAAGGCTGATGCTGTGAACTGAGAAAAGAAAGGGTGGTAAGGAACTGGAAACATTGGCTAATATGATTTTTCTGGGAAATTTCACTTTGAAGGGAGGAGTGTCTCAGCTCCAGTAGGACTGGGAGTTGTTTAGTTGATTGGTTGGTTGCTTGCTTGCTCAGTTAGTTGGTTGGTTGGTTGATTTGTTTGTTTTGAAGGTTAAGAGGTGATTGAGTAAGATTAGTGTTAATGGAAAAGCCAGTGGAGAGACAGGGATATTGAAAATACAGGAGAGAAAAGAGATAATGCCAAGAGATGCTGAGAAGAGGAGATGAAGTGGAATATAAGGCACAGATGGGAGCTTTGTCTGAGGGCAGGAAGGGAGCCCATCAACCTTTGTGCATCATAAAGGGCGCATCATCCAGGGCCTCAGGCTTGGACCCTGTGGCTCCTACACAGCTCAGCAGTAGCAGCTGTGTGAATGGAGCCCCGCACTTGTGCGAGGTTCATCCTGCCCGGTCGTACGCAGCAGTCTAGGACACAGGTCAGTATGTAAGTTGGAGTGACACAATTTGAGACAGTTACCACCAAGAAGAATAGCCCGTGAAAGTCCCTCAAGACAGAGCAGCCAACAAATCAGAGAGGGTTAGAAGAGAGAGGTGAAAGGAAAAAGGTATCATCTTTTCTCCTCTCCACATCTCCCATGCCAAGTTTCCATCAAATTTCACCCCATCTCCTTCATAATAACCCTTTCCACATTCTTCTTCCATTCACCCATCACAGTGTTCATTCTCTTAAGTTCATTTTACACGGACAGGTTTTAGGAAGAAGTCAGTCTCTTACAGAACAAGATGTGGATTTAAATAGTAAAAGACCAGATACGAACCTAAAAGGATGCATCCCTCAAAATGAAGTTTAAGCAGTGAACTGATCAGTAGAAGAGATCTGTTGAAAAGAAGTCTTTCTTGTGCCTTTATATACCTTAGAGCCCATCAAGAGCCATGGTGTTCATTGCGCCACCCACATAAAAGCACCCAGCCCAGGGGGACATGGGGTGGAGATCCATCCCTTGTAAGGATAATGTTGGCAATTTAGAATTCTCTTTTTTTTTTTCCCAATTTAGATCAACACATATTGAACCAATACTCTATTCCATATAGTTAGACATTGTTTTTGGAAAAGGAAATGGCAACCAGTGTTCTTTCCTGGAGAATCCCAGGGATGGGGGAACCTGGTGGGCTGCTGTCTATGGGGTCGCACAGAGTCAGACACGACTGAAGTGACTTAGCAGACATCGTTTCCCCAAATTTGTCCAAACTTCAGACAATAACCTGAGGAGGGAGCTGGGGTGATAGTTTCTGCAGAAAATCTGTGAGTAGGATCATGAAGAACATTCACCAGTTGGAGGTGGTCAGTTTGTCTCAGGAGAAAAGAACAGAAACTGGGGACTTAGAGAAACTCAGTTAAGGCCAGAGTCTTTGAAATGGGAAGAAGGTGGAGTCAGTGTGTGCATAAAATTGGATCTGAATTCTGCACACTCACTGATGTGTGTGTGCCAAATTTTCCTTCAGTCGTGTCCAACTTTGTGACCCCATGGACTGTAGCTCACCAGGGTTCTCTGTCCATAGGATTCTCCAGGCAAGAATACTGGAGTGGGTTGCTATGCTGTCCTCCAGGGGATCTTCCTGACCCAGGGAGTGAACCCGCATATCTTATGTCTCTTATGTCTGCCGTATTGGCAGGCAGGTTCTTTACCACTAGTACCACCTGGGAAGCCCATATTCACTGATAGGGCCTCACAATATTGTCAGGGCTGGGAGGACCCAACAGTGGAGTAAAAGGATAAGATTTCTAAGTTTAGAAAACAACTGCCAGGAGGCCATTTTCTCTCCACTCACCTTAACATAGACTTCCCTTGTGGCTCAGCGGGTAAAGAATCTGCCCGCAATGCGGGAAATCTGGGTTCAATCCCTGGGTCTGGAAGATCCGCTGGTGAAGGGAAAGGCTACCCACTCCAGTGTTCTGGCCTGAGGCATTCCATGGTTCGTACAGTCCTTGGGATCACAGAGTTGGACATGACTGAGTGACTTTCACCTTAACATCACGGCTTTTTTTTTTTTTTAAGAGAAGATTTTACTAGTTTCCTTCAAACAAATAATAAATCCTGTGCCCTGAAAAGGTGGGGTGTTAGTGGAGCTCAGACTCTTCACAGAGGTCAGGGGGGGCTCCCGAAGGTGATCTCAGGTACTGGGCTGGATTCACCTTTGCTTCGCTGAGTGGCATTGCTGCTCCCCTTGGAGATCCTGCCACCTGAGCTCCAGGTGGGGATGGGCAGTGTTGTGTCTGCCTTGTGGACAGAGCACATTGTAGGCACTCAGCTGACGTTTTCTAGATGTTAAATGAATGCTCCTTCCCGTGATGCAGTAACTGTCTCTTTAGAGTCAACAGCAGAGGCCTCATCTCCATCTGAATTCCACTAGGAGTGGAGAAATGGCCTCATGGGCCAAGATCCCCTGGGCTTCCTGTGGGTGGCGTCCCCTGTCCCTGGTGGAGACGTGGAAAGAGCCTCAGCCAGAACACCAGGCTGAGGGGATAAGGACTTCCTTCCACAGCATGCAGGATGAGCGTTGGCAGAGAATCCAAGAAAGCAGAGAGGGACTCGCTCATCCCCATCAAGTCAAACTGAGTACCTCAAAGATCATTCTCATCTGTTTTTCCCCCTCAAGGAAGGGGTGAGCAAGCAGTAAAGTATGTCCTTAGGCAGCAGTCCAGTTGGCTTCAAAAAGCTATCAAGGAGTCATTTCAGGATCCCTTTGCACAGACATGTCTAGAATATTGACCAGAAGAGAAGAGAGGAAGACTATTACAGAGAGATTCTCCCCTCAGCTGCACGTTTGGCAGGGGTCCCATTTAAAAGCTATTGACACAACTTTTATGTAGGCATCCTTCATTTTTATAATCCCCGAGTTTCAATAAAAACTATCTCCACTTGCACAGATGGCAGGAAGAATAGACAGCATGATATGCTATCTACAGACCGGTATTGGCTCTTTTTCAGTACATGCCAACTATAGCAAGGACTCTTAATCATTTTCTAAATTGTATAATGACAGAATGATAAATGATAAGCACTTTGAAGACTAAACAATATTTTGTCATCAGAATCAAAACATTAGCCTGCAACTTTGGAAATTTCACATTTTAAAGGGGTTCCTCCTTCAACCCTTCTTTTATTCCTAAATGACCCATTAATTCATTTAAAAAATTAATGAGCACCAACTAAGTACCAGGCACTAGGTTAGATAATAAAGATTCATGATACAGAGGGCAAGGGGGTAGGTAGGGAATAGATTTTATTTCTCTTCCACATACAATTTTTATTGTTATGCTGTTTTCAGGAAGATTCCATTCTGGGGTGAAAAATGGGAATTTTTAGAAATACAGTTGGTAAGGTTCTGTTTTTACATGGTCAGTCTTTCCCCTCCCCTTCCTTCACCCATACTTGGTGAATGTAGCCTATTTTTTTCCCCAAGGAAAAGGAAACAACCTTGATCCTTCCTGTCTTTGACCCTGGATTGTTTGTCTCACTCGGAATGAGTCTGCATCTGTAGGATTGACATTTAATGGGGCCAGCCCTCGGGGAACTCAAGGTTATCTTCATAATAAACCCCATGAGAGAAGAGAGTGTTCTGCCTTCAGAATATCCTACACAGCCTCAGCTGTCTATTTCAAAACTGTCTTTAAAACCGAGTCCTTAATCACCTCTTCTAGATCAATAAAAAGATATTATTAGAAAATTGCAAGGATATTTCTGTTGCCTAATCATTTACAATCCCCCTTCAGCTTTCAAGAGGTTGAGGTCACTTAAAACAGAAACCATGTATGTCACATGACTTTTAAAATAATAACATGAAGCAGTAGGAGAAGCTTTATTATAGTCCTGTTATTTCTCTCATAGAAGTTGTATAAAAAGATCATGCAATAGTAAGGCCCAGCAAGGTTCCATCAAAGTTTTATGCTTTTCACCTTGCATTGCAATTGCCAGCAAACTGTGGTGTTGGAGAAGACTCTTGAGAGTCCCTTGGACTACAAGGAGATCCAATCAGTCCATTCTAAAGGAGATCAGTCCTGGGTGTTTTTTGGAAGGACTGATGCTGCAGCTGAAACTCCAGTACTTTGGCCACCTCATGCGAAGAGTTGACTCATTGGAAAAGACTCTGATGCTGGGAGGGATTGGGGGCAGGAGGAGAAGGGGACGACAGAGGATGAGATGGCTGGATGGCATCACTGACTCAATGGACGTGAGTCTGAGTGAACTCCGGGAGTTGGTGATGGACAGGGAGGCCTGGCGTGCTGCGATTCATGGGGTTGCAAAGAATCGGACACGACTGAGTGACTGAACTGACCTGAACTGAACATTAACCAAGGGTCTTCCATGGGCCAGGCATTCTCCAGCACTTCATAAGCACTAGCTGGTCTGCTTCCTGGGATATTATCATTAACCCAGTTTTAAATATGAGAAAACTAGAGTTTACAGCTTGTTCAAAGTCACATAGCTAGGGAGTGGCAGAGAGAGTTGTAATCTGGATCTGATGGTCTCCAGAGTACTTCATTACTAATGAATATTTTAAAATAGTGATTCACATCCCATTGGTGCCTCATGAGATCAACTTAGTGACTTGTGATGCCTTTTTAAGTGAATGAGATAGAATGGTAATGATCAGAGTTCATCCACCATAGTAAAAGGTAAGTAATATTTGAAGAAATTTTGTTTTCTGTGTGTGTGTATGCGTGTGTATTTGTATGCCAAATTTTGATGTGATGCAAAATTTATTTCTAACTGTGAGTTACTATCTTAATCTTAAAGCTGCTTCACTAAGAAATATTGACTCTTACTCATTCATATTCCAGGGCTTCCCAGGTGGCACAGTGGTAAAGAAACCGCCTGCCATGGTAGGAGACCCAGGTTCGATCCCTGGGTTGGGAAGAACCCCTGGAGGAGGACATGGCAACCCATTCTAGGATTCTTGCCTGGAGATTTCCATGGACAGAGGAACTTGACAGGCTACAGTTCATGGGGTCCCAAAGTCAGACATGACTGAAGTGACTAACACTTTCACTTTTATGCATGTTCCAAGCACAGGAGGACTAGTTTTTATAAACCTGCCCTCTGTAGAAATCTTTGTAAGAAAGCAGTTAAGAGATTTAAAAATCTATGACCTTTCATTGATTTTTTAATCTATGAAATCCTTTCCGTGTATGAATAGGCTTAACAAGCCAACCTCTAGAGCCTCACAGCAGAGAGTTTTCCTAAAATAGTCAGACCTGACTGGTCTTATGCCCAGTTGCTCACAGTAAATCATTCATCGATCACTATAGAAAAGGCAGAGAAAATATGTTCTGCTTTTGTAAAAACAAAAACCCAGTGGGGAGAAAAGAATCCAAGGGCCACGCTCCCCATTGAGGGAAGGCCTCGTGGATGCAGCGGGTTCCATAGGAGAGTGAGCATTGCCACATCTCAGTGTCCCCATGAAAGACCGGATGCTGGTCCTTTATGTGTTTGCAGGGTCGTCAGGGTCGTCAGGACTAAAGCTCAGAATATCCAATAATCTACTCATGCTGTCTATCAATATCACTAAAAGCTTGACATGTAGTATAACTCAGACCTAGCTTTAGTGTCTGTATCAAACTCCTGCCCATTTACAAATGGCGTGATTCGTTAAACAAGGAGGGTCAGCAGGCATGACTGACTTTAGGAGAGTGAACACTCTGGCGGGAGAACACTTCATCACAAAGCAGCGTGGGCTGGGAGGACTCAGAGCTCACAGGGCATTTTCCCAAGGACCAGAGTAGAAGTGTCCTTCATATGCTCAGCAGCCATTCATTATTTTTGTTATTGTTGTTTAGTCGCTAAGTCCTGTTTGACTCTTTGCAATCCCATGGACTGTAACCCACCAGGCTCCTTTAACCATGGGATTCCCCAGGCAAGAATAGTGGAGTGGGTTGCCATTTACTTCTCCATGGGATCTTCCTGACCCAGGGATCGAAGCCACATTCCCTGCATTGGCAGGCAGATTCTTTAATGCTGGGCCACCTGGCAAGTCCACATTCCTCATCTTCACATGGAGACAGTAATACCAACAACACAAATGTGTTAGGATTAAGTGAAATAATTAGGAAACTAGCAGTACGCAGTAGATGATGCTCCCCAAAGGTTAGATTGTTTAGTCCTCTGCTGTATTAAAAGGCACCATAAAGTGTGAAAGTTAAAGTCTCTCAGTTGTGTCTGACTCTTGGCAACACCATGGACTGTAGCCTGCCAGGCTGCTCTGTCCATGGAATTCTCCAGGCAAGAATATTGGAGTGGGTAGCCATTCCCTTCTTCATGGGATCTTCCTGACTCGGGGATCAAACCCTGGTCTTCTGGTTTGCAGGCAGATTTTTTACTGTCTGAGCCACCAGGGAAGCAAAAAGCACTGGACCCCCAACCCAGGGAAATTCCTAGCCATGACGCCAACCTTCATGGGCATGATTAGGAAAACTTTGCCAACATCCCTTGTTCCCTTCAATTAGTCATAATGAACTATAGCCCTGCCTGAGAATGCACTCTCCTTAAATCAATTTATTTGAAGTTTCATCTTGCACTTTTTTCCCCTACATTGTACATTTTATACCTTTGACTCATTTGTTTTGCAACTGGAAGTTTGCACCTCTTAATCCCCCTCTCCTATTTCTATCTAACCTCTACTCTCTTAAAAAAAAAAAAAAAATGACTCCTAAATTTTTATTAGATATTTTCAAAAAAAACCCCACATATCTTTATTTTCTGGAAAATACTCTTTAAAACTTGAGAGAATGGCTCTCACATCTATGTTTCTGGAATCTCTTTGGTCATCTTATCTACAGATATAGTAACTTTCCAAATATTAATTATGTTTCCTTTCTGCACTTTCTCATTCAATCTAGCAGTTATTCAGCTCTCATTCATTTTCTTTCATGTTGCCTGCACAAGAAGAAGACTTTTAGATCATCCTCATAGAGGACTTATGCTCCTTGAAATTCAGATTCCTGATTCTCCCTGGCATGATGGTTAAAAATGGTCCTCTGGGGTCAGAGAGATGATTCAGATCAATCTGTATGATTTTGCATTTTGCTTCCCTAACCCTGAAACTCTCAAGAGTCTTCTCCAAGACCACAGTTCAAAAGCATCAATTCTTCTGTGCTCAGCTTTCTTTATAGTCCAACTCTCACATCCATACATGACTACTGCGAAAACCATAGCCTTGACTAGATGGACCTTTGTTGGCAAAGTGATGTCTCTGCTTTTTAATATGCTGTCTAGGTTGGTCATAACTTTCCTTCCAAGGAGCAAGCGTCTTTTAATTTCATGGCTGCAATCACCATCTGCAGTGATTTCGGAGCCCAGTTCAGTTGCTCAGTCATGTCCAACTCTTTGCGACCCCATGAACTGCAGCATGCCAGGCTTCCTTGTCCATCACCAACTCCCAGAGCCTACTCAAACTCATGTCCACCGTGTTGGTGATGCCATCCAACCATCTCATCCTCTGTCGTCCCTTTCTCCTCCCACCTTCAATCTTTCCCAGCATCAGGGTCTTTTCCAGTGCATCAGTTCTTTGCCTCAGGTGGCCAAAGTATTGGAGTTTCAGCTTCAGCATCAGTCCTTCCAATGAATATTCAGGACTGATTTCCTTTAGGATGGACTGGTTGGATCTCCTTGCAGTTTAAGTGACTCTCAAGAGTCTTCTCCAGCACCACAGTTCAAAAGCATCAATTCTTCGGTGCTCAGCTTTCTTTATAGTCCAATTCTTATACCCATACATGACTACTGGAAAAACCATAGCCTTGACTACACAGACCTTTGTTGGTAAAGTAATGTCTCTGCTTTTTAATATGCTGTCTAGGTTGGTCATAGCTTATAGCTGAGATTACCCACTGTGCAAACTACCCAGTACACAGTAAGCCCAATGAGTGTTACCTGTTATTACATAGTATTATCTCTCCTTATTCCAACGTGGTCCTGAATTTCTCTCTCATTTACACTTCATCTTTCCTTCTGCATGTGTATTTTCATTATGTCACCTCAAATCCTTCTTATAAAGGATTAATGAGTAAATAAATCCATCTGTTTGATCCTGTTAGCTCATGGTTTTGCTTTCCTGTTTCCAGGGAGTGAACAAGTCTTTGATTACATACACAAGTAGGACAGTCGCTTTGACTTTGTTTACTCTTGCTTTCCTGAAGCAGATTCATAACGAGCCTTGATTCCATTCTTGGTAGAGTTAATGTTTGGCATGACGGTGATTATTTTAAATGTTATAATTAAGAACATTACTCAGAGAAACTGTAAACTAAGAGTAACGCCAGAAAACTCAACTCATAGAGCTTTGGGAAAATTAAACAGGATAATATGAAAAGAGTTTGGCCATATCAACAATTTCTTCTCATTACTTAAGATTCCTGTCCCCTCTTTCATACAGATTGTGCACTGACTGAAGGCAGTACAATCACTCCTTTGTGCCCAAAAGGATATTTTCCCTGTGGGAATCTCTCCCAGTGTTTGCCTCGTGCTTTTCACTGTGACGGCGTGGAGGACTGTGGGAACGGAGCTGACGAGGAGAACTGTGGTGAGTCCACTTGCTCAGCTCCATACGGACACACCCCCTTGTGAACTCCCCAGAACTGTGTGTGGATCGAATGCTAACAGTGATGAACTGGAAGAGGTGATTTGGTATTCTGTAGGGACTCCTATTGTGACACGACTAAACAACTCCTCTCCAATGGATTTGTGATAATTACCTGCATCTTCCTAGTTAGAGGTGGCTTGAATCAGAAACACAGTATGATAAAAAACAAAATAAAACTATTTTAAATCCTACTCAGATACCCATATTTTAGTTTTAAATGGCTTAAACGATGACCACTTCCTTCTGGCTTGGAAATTGGGTTCAGCTGCAAGAATATCTATAAAGTGTGAATAGATCTTCCTAGAGAAGTAAATTATTCAGTAGACCTATATCGTGTCCACTGCGTCCTCCCCAAGTCAGCAGGACATGACAGGCTCAGGGGAGACAGGCGCCTCACCCTTGCGGGGTTCACAGAGACCGTGTGAACAAGGATGTGGGCAAACTTGTACTTAAATAAATAATTTAAGAGAGTAGTAAGCCCCATGAGGTATGCAGATCAGGATAGTGGGAGAGGAAGTGACTTGGAGGAAAGGCTACTTTAAAGACATAGCCACAAAACCCCTCGCTGAGATGATGACATTTGCGAATGAAATGAAAGAAGAGGAAAACCATGAAATATTCTGGAGGAACAGAGTTACAGGCAAAGGAGACAGCAAATGGAAGGCCCAGAGGCTGAATGAAATAAGATAGCTGTGTTTGTGGGAAGTGAAAGCCAGACTGAGATGGGCGGAGCGAACAGGATAAAGAGGGTAAAGAGGTAAGAGAGGCCAGACCAGAAAGGTCTCCCAGGCCACTTTAGGTGTGTGTATCAGGACTGTATATGTCTTCTCATCTAACCTGTGCATTTTGCCCGTGGAGAAACTGATGTCCTGAGAGGTCGACATGTCTAGTTAGTTGTAGAGTAGACCCTAGGAACCAGGTGTCCTGAATCTGGAAGAATCGTGTGTGTTTTCTACCACACCAAACTGCCCCTCCTTGGCATGGCCCAGCTAGCAAGCAGGGGTGACAGCAGAGTCCAGGAGTGCCTGGTGTCTGGCTCTAGAATCTGCTCTCACGCCCCTGGGGACTCGTGCACACTCCCGGCACTCTGCCTTCACCAGCTGTGCGTCACTCCTCCTCAGCCTGTAGGACAGAGTTCAGGCGTCCCATCCTCACCTGAGAAGCTTGGCTTCCCGGCCATGCCTCCCGCCCTGAGGCTGTACCACTGTCTAGGACAAGCACCCTTTCTCTCTGCTGCTATCGCATCCTGGTGTGCCTGGATGATGGTACTAAAGACGGCCTCGTCTTCCCACCGTACTTCTCTCACTAGACAGAAACACCTTGCGAAGGGTTCTTACAGGCATCTTACTTGCTTTGGTGTCACCAGAGCCTAGAACAGGCAAGGACAGTCAGTGCTCTTGAGTGGAGCAGCTCTCTGGGTGCCAAGGGCAAGTCACTCACGTTTTTGCTCTCTCCTCTTCAACTGCTTGGGAATCTCAGACCAT
This sequence comes from Bison bison bison, assembly GCF_000754665.1. NCBI lineage: Eukaryota > Metazoa > Chordata > Mammalia > Artiodactyla > Bovidae > Bison > Bison bison. Next base: position 1,989,324 of record NW_011494628.1, read on the forward strand.
GCATGTTGTCTGCCTCATGCGAGCTTTCCAAATGCAAATTAAGTAATTCATGTAAAGACACCAATAGAATAATTATAAAAACTGTTGGGAATATTAATAAGAAATAAAAATAAACTAAAATTTGCAGGGATCTGCAAAAAGGTACCTATGGAAGGAGTTCCCTGTGGTCAAGTGGTTAGAATTTCAGGCTTTCACTGCTGTGACTTTGGTTCAGTCCCTGGTCAGGGAACTGAGGTCCCATAAGCCACACAGCGAAACCAAAAAAAAAAAAAAAAGCAGAACAGTAAAGGGACCTGTGGGCAACTATTTAAATTTACTTTTCTATTTATATAAACTTTAGGATCCCGCATCATATTGTATGTTTTATTGCCTCTAATAGCTTATGCTAATGCTAAGATAATCATATTTCAAAAATCAAGCCTTCTTTTTTAAAAAGAATATGTTTTCATTGCTAAAAAAGAGAAGGAAACCTGGCAAATAAGCAGATCATATCATCTGACAAATTGAGAAAATATTTTTCTCATCAGGACTAGACAAACTTTATTAAAAGGAACTTCATTTTTGCCTTATTAAAAAAGTCAAAGGACATGAATTTTATCAGAATTCATTACATGTATCAAGTAGGTATCTACATACACATATACAGATTATGTTTTCTTCTGAGGATCTCAAAATTAAGATCAAACATTTAAAATGTCAGCATTAGAAATCGATGATATTTTTCAAGGTGGATACACATATGGAAAATAATCATCATATATTTAAAATATTTGTAATTGCAGAAACAGACAAAACTCGAGATGTTTGCCTGCTTTTTCTTCCTTACCATTGTCGTTATCTTTCTATTACTTAAAACTTTAAGTTGATTTCATGATCAAATTTTTATATTTTTGGTTTGTAATTTGATATTTTATTTATAGAATAACTGACACATGTTCATCACCGTGTGTTTCACAGGAGACACTAGTGGATGGGCGACTATATTTGGCACAGTCCATGGAAATGCTAATAATGTGGCATTAACACAGGAGTGCTGTAAGTGGTATTGGTTCGAAGATTCAGTATCAGCTTTGCGAGCAACATGATTTGTGGTGCATGGATTTACCTGGGTAGTGTCATTCATTCCCTTAAGAATCCCAATTTCAGTTCAATGTGTTTCAGTGGTCAACTGGTCTATTATCTGTTCGTGGGACTGAAAAGAGAGAAAAAGGAAAACAACATGCTCTATTCATGCTTCCTCTGTGTATTAGCCTGTGACTGCACGAATGCATAGGTACTGAATACTTGTGACAAGTAATGAAGGTCTTACTCCCTTCAATCACCAACTTTTTTCAGCCCCTCTGTTAGGCACTGAGAGGGCAAGGATAGCTAAAGTGTGGCCCCAATCTTCAAATACCTCACACGGTTCCAAAGTAGAGACAGTTCCTTACAGAAGCAGGAGTGATACAATATTAGTGCTGAACTGAAGGAAGAATGTTTGCACAAGTGGGTATGGAAGCCCTTTGGGAGAAATGATGTCTGTGCCAGGGAGGGTGAAAGATCCACAGACAAGGTGACACTGAGATGGACTCAGAGGTCCTTGGATGGAGGGAAGAGTAAGAGGTAACAGAATGAGCAGCGGAGCATGACCTGCAAAGCAGCGGGGTAGCAAGTTCAGAGCCTGCTTCCCGATGCCTTTCACATCGGTTCGCAGAGTGTAAGATGTAGGAGCGGGAGGTGGACCCAGAGGGTGGGGCCAACCTGCAGGGGGCTCTGGGTGCACAGTTCAGAGTTTGGCCTCTGTCCTATGGTAGAATTATCTCTATCTACATACACAGATTATATTATATACTATATATTACACACAATATATAAATGGATAGATAATTATAGTGCATATATAGTTACATACACACATTAGTATGTATACATAATATACATGTATAAAGTACATACATTAATTTTTACACTATTATATACTTTATAATATTAGGTCATAGCTACCACTTAGTATATAGTTTACTATATTCAAATATATCATACATAAAATTAGAAATCAAAAAAGAGTAAATTACAAAAAATGAAAAATAAATCTATGAAAACTCTGGCGTCTTCTTCCTGAGCCACGGCGGGTCATCTTGTACACACACCATTGTGGAGGCCATTGCTGTCCACAGTGGGCAACCACCAAAGTCGTGAGCTTATTTCCATTTAATGAAGAAGAGGAACCACATGACAAGAAGTGTATGGACCAATGATTCTTGCACCAGAATTATAAAGAATGAGTTAGAACAGTGTTCTCAGCTTGAGACACGTATGCCCCTGGAGAACATTTGGCAACGTCGGGTACATTCTGTGTTGTCACTTAGGAGAGGGGTGGGTGACTGCTGGCTTCTGGTGAGTGGAGGCCAAAGATACTGCTGAACCTTTTACAATGTGAAGGACAGCACCCACAACAGAATAACCTGACCCAAATGTCAATCTTGCCAGGGTTGAGGAGGAAGCTTGGTGAAGGAGACACTGAGCATTACATTTCTTGCAGTGCTCCAGACTAACACTAAGAATCTGAGCCCAGAAAACACCTCTGGGAGGAGTGAGGTAGGGAGGGCAGCAAGAGGCATTTCATAAGAAGAATCCAGAGGTTGAGGTGTGACTGACCTGCAGGTGAGGGAGTTACGCTCACATTTCTGGTTTAGTCAATTGGCCCAGCTTCGACTACACGCAGTTCTTCTATTGGTAAATAAAGAGTTCCCAACCCTAGTAACGTAATCTAGTAATGTAACTACTTCAATGTCAGTTAAACATTGAAGTAAACATTCTGAAGTCATCTTTAAGAAGTTGAGATCATTAGCATCAGCCTATGAGCAACACAGAATATTTTCTAAAAGTTTGTGCACTAGAACGTGTCTTTTGAATTAAGCAGGTACTCGATAAAAGTTTGTTGGGTATATTAAGTCAGTGAAATTGATTTTAAAAATAAAGTTTGAATAAAAGTGATCTAGAGGAAGCAGAGCAATCAGAAAGGACTTATAGTCAGAGTTAAATCAATAATAAATATAAAAAATTGAAAATAACTCACTTTTTTTAGCTCCGTCACAGCCAAGTACCATCATATGCCCCATAAATCTCATTCCCCAAGACTCTCTCTCCTCTCTCTTTTCTCTCTCTCTCACACACACACAAACACGCACACATGGTGATTGTTCTGTTGACTCACTTGGCCAGGTTTCTCCATAGATTTTTCACATGCTGTTATTTTAATAATTAACATAATTTAAAAAATAATTAACATAATTAGTAATTATATATAATAATGATAGAATTACATGATGATGATTATATATTATTAATATATCATTTAAAATCTTAATAATTATAATATGCCATTATATTAATAACTTCCTCCTTTGGAGTCAATCCTAAATCATTTTTCTTCCCTCTGAATGCTTCAGATAGATGGAGCTTTGGTTTTCTCCGCTTTATAGCTTCTCTACCACTTTGACCTACCACTTTAACTTCATAGTAATGGAAAACTAAGAACCAGAATAATAGGGTATCTGAGTTGGTTGGTTTTAGTAAGACACAATGGTGGCTATGGCAGAATCTGCATCTAACTCATCACAGCTCTAAGAGAAGTTTGAAAGGAGGGAAATAGTTGAATTTAGCTTTAACCAACAGCATGTATTGAGCAGCCTTTCTGTGCCATTCAATTAAGTGAAATTGACTTAGTTATACCCATTAAATATTTAGTCAGTCACACTCACAGTTTTCATTGAGAAGAGCTTAATCTTGCTTCACTATATACTTTTTAAAACACTATTTAAACGTGTTTGTGATTTCTTTCTAATCTCTTGTTAAATGCCTCTAAAATGACCACTGGAAGCTAGAACTGAAATGAATACCACATGAGTCTATATTCAATTAGAAGAGATTTCTTGTTTGCTTTTATTTGGGGCCTGAATAAGTTCATTTAACAAAATGTGACTGTTATACATTCAATGGAAAAAGAACAATGTCAGTTACCAGAGATAAAGTCATAACTAAAGATAAGTATTTTTTCTTATTGAATCATTGCTCTTTTTGCCCCCTAGTTTTAGATCAGTACCCACAACGCTGTGTGTGCAAAGGAACTGAGTTGGAATGTGTAAATGCTGGTTTGAAGTCTGTGCCAATGGTTTCTAGCAATGTGACATTACTGTGAGTAGCATTCAAATCTTGATATTTGCTCCTGACCTCATATGAAAACCATACAGTCTAATCTTTGTTCTGTCTTATGCTACTTGTGTATTCGCAAAATAATAGAAAACCATCAGCCATCAGAGAATTCTGCATGCTTCCTCTCCTGGGAAAAAGTGTTTTAAACACTGTATGTTGGACTATCCGGGTTATCTTTAACTCACAAACTTCTGGAATTCTTATTTCCAATTACTTTCCAATTTATGTATTATTACTAATATGCCAGTACTATTCAAGTGAAAATAAAAATTGGGGGGAAAAGGAAGAGCACCTTACATGTTCTATCTTGTTTTAGATAGTAGTAATTTGTCCCAGACTTTAAAGGTGTAGAAGATGCATGAAGATAACTATGGCATAATCAATCATGGAGGTTTTTTTTTTAACTCTGCATAGATATTTGGAGAGCCTCAGGAAGTTGTTTGCAAATATATCATAATTTGGGCACATGTGAATTGGTTAGGATTTTTGTTGTTTTTTGGATGTGCTTGCTGTGTTTTGTTAAATTGTCTACAGAAGAAAAAGTTAAATCACCATAGATGTTCCAGTCTATTATACTAGCTGGCTAATGTGGTCAAATATTTGCAGGCTGCTTTAATTTTGCTTTATGGACTTTTCATTCTCATGTGAAAGTTTTCATTTATTATGGGCATTTTCAAATGTGTGTGAAGTAAAATGGAGCATGATAAAATATTCTCAAGCATGTAACTGCTAGAAAAGAGATTGGTTAGTCATAAATTCCATAATAAAGTCTTCTTTACATGTTGTTTTAGGTCTCTTAAGAAAAACAATATTCACAGTCTTTCAGATAAAGTTTTCATCAAATACACAGAACTTAAAAAGATGTAAGTAGCTTTTAATAGTGTTTTTATGAGAAAATCTATGAGATGTTTTGTTTAAGATGTTTTTAATCTGAGAATAAAATGAAATATAAAGTTAATTACCTTTATCATTAAGGTTATTTTTCTAAATGTAATTAAGGTTAGACATTAAAGCATTGAAAAGTATGCTTTCTTTCCATTTCATAATTTAAACTAACAATTGATTTTATTTAACCTTTGTTTTAGAGAGTTAAATTGGAGTTGCGATTAAGCATCTCAGTTTACACAACTCCACACTCTTACTTCAGAGCATTTGGAAAATGACATTGTAGATTCAGAGATACTAGATGTGCTTTTTAACCTGGGAGAGTGGTGGCAGAGACAGGAACTATCACATCATTTAAAATGCATCATGATGGGGTCTAGACTGTCTACCAGGATAAAAAAGAGCAAAAACATGATCTTGGTCAAATCAGTGAAATTAATATATTTGAGGAAGTGAGTGAAAGTCGCTCAGTCGTGTCCAACTCTTTGTGACCCCATGGACTATACAGTGCATGGAATTCTCCAGGCCAGAATACTGGAGAGGGTAGTCTTTCCCTTCTCCAGGGGATCTTCCCAACCCAGGGACTGAACTCAGGTCTCCTGCATTGCAGGCAGATTCTTTACCAGCTGAGCCACCAGGGGAGCCCATATTTGAGGAAAGAAAACAATAAATAGGAAACAGTCAAACACAGAAACAGAGCATCAAGATGCTTCCAGCATCATCAAAGAAAGAAAACCGGGACCTGAAAGATAAAGTCCCTAGACACAGTCTCCAGTGAAGGGCAAGGAGGGACGGTCAGCCTACACCAAAATGCCCATGAACTTTATTGTGATGCTGTCCATATCAGGATGGAAAATCTCTTTGCTTTGATTCCCTGCTCTTCAATCAACCTTATGATGATTACATTAACTTCCTAAATTATTTACACTCAAGTATTTGGGAAGTTACCTTGGATGGAGAATAAGACTGTTCCAATTAGTGGAATGGGATATATCTGATTTAAATAAAGGGATTAAATATTCAACCTCTTGAGAGTTCGGTTACTGAGTGTCAGTCCCTCTGAGCCTGAGTCACTCACTCGGATAATGGAGAGGTCAAATTTCTACAGTTGCGAAGATGATCGTCAGAATAGATTAGAAAATTAGTGAGACAATGTTGTAAGGTCATATCATCGTCTTACAGTTTTTGCCCTTTAACATTTAGAATAGAAGAGAAGGTTTCTAGAAATGTGATATATGTTAAATTCCAGGACTAAAAAGAATCTGACTTTTTTGCTGATACTGTACAAATGTACTTGGTTTGAAGTGGCATCAATAGTTCTATGTTCTCATGAGTCTTTAGGTATAGACTCACTCATACAAGAAAGGAAGTCCCTGAAGGAAGTCCATTAGTGAGAAGAACCTTGTGTGAGCATGAAGAATCATGCCTGGGTTTGATGGTAGCATTGGTGGTTCCCGTCTGCAGTGAGCTCCTTCTGTTCCATCATATACCACGTGGTCACGTTGTCATTGTTCCACTGGAGCAGCTGTGCATTGACTCTAGGGTTCCAGATTCCTCTAGAGAAGAAATCTTAACAACACTGCTTCTGGTCTTACTGGAAATGCAGCACTAGCAGAGAAGAAGGAAAAATATTCATGTTTTAGAGTAGCTGTTTAAATCTATTATCTAGAGTCATAGAAGTCTTATGAATTTCTAATTAAATCTTATCATCATTTATAAGGCAACTGAAGTTTGCAGCAATTAAATGACTTACCTAAGATCTACAGCTACTTAGCAGAAGAAACAGAATTACAGTCCGTATCTTCTTCTTTATTATTATTATTTTTTTTTACTTTACAATATTGTATTGGTTTTGCCATTCTGATGCCCAATGCAACGTTCATTTTACAACACAATAACCAGAAACCTGGAGGTGGAAAGAAATTGTTCTACTACCTAATTGAATCTTCTACCGACACATACTCTTCTGTCCCACACCGAACTCCATTCTATACTTTTGGTCCCCAATTTAGGGGAAGCTGACCTCTGGTGAGGCTCACTAGAAGATCAAGCAAAGAGGTTTAAGATAGGACTTCTGAGGGCAAGTCTTTCCCTGAACCACTGATCCACGCTTTGTTCTGTGTCAATACTTCTTCCTCAGCAGCTGGTAGCCACAGAAGGGAAGAACATGGAAGCACTAATTTGCACATACAAGTCCCAATTTTTCCTGGTTAAAAAAAAGTTGAGATTTTTTTCCTGCCGGATGGCCCAGATGAGCTGTAAATTTCTCCAATTAAATGTTTAATTCGGCTTTTTCTGAGAAAACTTAGGTACCGCTGAGTACCTAAGTCATAACCTGAGTATCACCCAGCAGGAGTTCCCTAATGCAAGCTGCTTTTTGATGCTTTCTAGGTGAATTTGATTCTCCCAGAGAACCAGAGAGAAAAGAATTATTAGAGTCTTCTCATTAAACATTCACCAAGTGTCTTTTACGTGCAGGGTACAGCACAGGAGACAAAACACAATTCCTTACATTTAAATATCATTTTTTAAAGTTGACAAAAGACTTCCAGGATTTGGAATTCTCATTTGGACTTTGTCTCCGAAGTCTATGAGGTGAGATAAACAGCATTAGATCCCTTTCAGGAATGAAGACACCATCCTTGGAAAAGAAAGATTATTTCCCTGATGACTCAGATGGAAAAGAATCTGCCTGCAATGCAGGAGACCCGAGTTCAATCCCTGAGTCACAAAGATCCCCTGGAGAAGGGAATGGCTACCCACTCCAGTACTCTTGCCTGGGAAATCCCATGGACAGAGGAGCCTGGCGGGCTACAGTCCATGGGGTCGCGAAGAGTTGGACACGACTGAGTGACTACCACTTTCACTTTCTTTCAACCAGCTGACACGTATTAGAATTTGGCTTTAAAGCCAAACCCTTGACTATGGTCTCCTGGAAATCCACCCACATGGGCCAGTCTCAGTATATTGTTACCGTCGGTGAAAACGCCCAGAAACCGAACCTTGGTTGCACAATAACAGAAGTTCTTCGTAAGCATTATTCAAATATTCTAAAGCCATTCATAAGCTCAGCAACTCTTCTTTAAATCCTTTCCTCCCATCTATTTTTTTCTACTTCTCAGCTCCTCCTGCCACTCTTCCCCCAAACTCCCAGGAAAACCGCTACAGTTTCAAGCAGTCCCCTGTCCTGTTCAGTCCCTTTTTCTACCAGTCCTGCATTTCAACAGTCCAAACAACCAATGAAACTAAACATAAACCATCCCCAGGAAAAGATATCCAGGGAAGGAAGAAATCAGATGGACACGCCCAGAACTGTCGGCAGAGACAGCAGGAGGGGAAGTGGTAGCCTAACCCACATTTTAGTGCATTCTTTCAATGAATAGTTGTGGATACCCATCAGGAGTCAAGGATATAGTGGTAAACAACACATCTGAAAAGTTCTTCCCTCAAGGAACTCAACTTCCAATGGAGAAAGACAAAAGTGCAGTGTGTGTTAGATACACAGCGATTATGGGGGAAAAAATCAACCAAAAAAAAAGAATTAGGAGATGCTGAAGGAAAGGAATGCTATTAAATTGTCCTGCCATGTAACTATTGTTGTTGTTTGGTTGTTAAGTCATGTCTGACTCTTTACAACCCCATGGACTGCAGCACACCGGGCTTACCTGTCCCTCACTATCTCCCGGAGTTTGCTCAAGCTCATGTCCATTGATTCAGTGATGCCATCCAACATCTCATTCTCTGTCAACCCCTTCTCTGGCACTCGTTCTTTCCCAGCTTTAGGATCTTTTCCAATGAGTCACCTCTTCGCATCGAGTGGCCAAATACTGGAGCTTCAGATTCAGCATCATTCCTTCCAATGAACACTCGGAGTTGATTTCCTTTAGGATTGACTTGTTTGACTTCCTTGCTGTCCAAGGAACTCTCAAGAGTCTTATCCAGCACCACAATTCAAAGGCATCAATTCCTCAGTGCTCAACCTTGTTTACGGTTCAACTCTCACATCTGTGCATGACTACTGGAAAAACTACAGCTTTGACTAGACAGACCTTTATCGGCAAAGTGATGTCTTTGCCTTTTAATATGCTGTCTAGGTTTGTCATAGCTTTTCTTCCAAAGAGCAAGCATCTTTTACTTTTGTGGCTGCTGTCACTGTCTGCAGTGATTCTGGATTCCAAGAAAATAAAATCTGTCACTGTTTGCACTTTCTTCCATCTATTTGCCATGAAGTGATGGAACTGGATGCCATGATCTTAGTTTTTTGAACGTTGAGTTTTAAGCCAGCTTTTTCACTCTCCTCTTGCATGCTCATTAAGAGGCTTTTTAGTTCCTCTTCACTTTCTGCCATTAGGGTGATATCATCTGCACATTTTATGTTGTTGTTGCTATTTCTCCCAGGAATATTGATACCACTTGTAATTCATCCAGCCCAGCGTTTCGTATGATGTACTATGCAGAGAAGTTAACTCTACTACTGCCCAAAGTACCTGTAAATCTTTTTGTGATTCTGAGAGTTGCCCCATGAGACTGATCAGAACACATAGTCTCCTACCTAATTCCTCTGATATTCAAAGCTAGCCATTATCACCACGCCCCCCCCACCAAAGGTCTCTCCCCCAAGCAGCCTCGAATCCTTAACTTCTTCCCCTAAGGACCTGATTTCAAATCTGTTTGTCACTCTGTGTATGATCACTTACACATTCCTTACATATTGTGTCTAGAATAAATGTAACATTATCACCTGTATGACACCTACAAGGGCAGAACAGGGAAAGCTAGCAACCCTTCTTTTCTAAACTGCATATGCCCTAAGGTTACATTTGTTCTTTTTGTGGCTGCTTCATACTCTTTAACTCCTACTGTTTGTGTCCCTAAAATTCCTAATCCCATGCCACATGCGTTAACTGAACAAGTGACGGCTTCTCCATCCTGTACTTGTGCACTTAGCATCTGAGAGCTAGTTGTGGGGCTTCAAATTTATCCTGGTTCAGTTTCATCCTGTCAGATTCAACTCTTCTTACCAGACTGTGAAGATCTTTTTTGGCTCATCCCAACAGATTTACTACTCATCCCAGCATTCTGTCATCTGAAAATAAGATGAGCCATCTTCACCTAAGTCATGGAGTAGAATACCAGGCAGGATGCTGTGAGATCTTCTTTCCAGATCCCTTCATCATCATCATCACCATCCATCAGACAACGTGTCTTGTTCTTTGTCTATAAAACTGCTTGATCACTGCCTGGTAGACATATAAGCAAAGTCAACCACATTTTTATCTGATGAGTATTTCAAAGTAGAAAATCAAGTTGATCTGACATGTCCTGTTTCTTGGGAACTGCCCTGTTCCTGTTCTCTCTGAGGTGCTCACAAGCCCCCATCACAAGATCCTGTCCTGTGATCTTGCCTAGAATCAACCTCAAGCTCATCCAGCTATAGCTTGTGAAATCTACTTCCCTTTTTGAAAAATCAAAATGGCATTTGCCATCTTTAATTTTCAAGCTGCTCTCCTCTTTTTCCAGATTCCTGAGCCATTCATCATGACTGAGTATTCACATTTTCAGTGTTTTCTCAGTGTCTAGGAGAAATTGTCCAAGCAAGCGGGTTTTAACTCATTTTGGTTAACGTATTCTATCCTCTTGGGCTTTCACTCCCACAACCCCATATGCTATTTATTCACTTCAGTTCTGAGATCATCTTTTTTGACCAAGAAGACAAGAACAATATAAGAGTTGAGAATTTATATTTTCTTAGTATTTCACCATATTGTAAAACAGGTCCCATACCACAGGCTTGGGCTTCTCTGTAAACATTTTTTTTTGTTTCTAAAATATAACTAGAAATTCATCCCTATTTCTCATAGTTGTCTTCACTTTCTGAGTTTTGAACAAGGCTTAGGTCATTCTTTCCATTATGATTCCATTTTTATGAACCCCTAACATTCACCCTTGGATTTTGAAGGAGGCCCTCACTGACCAACACACCCTCCTCCTGAACTGAATGGTCCTTCTGGTTCCCTCACAGTACCATGTACCACCACTGCCACCACCCCTCATTGTCAACTGTGTTGAAACATACAGAAGGGTCGATGGGTATTTATTGAAGGGTGCTCATTGGAAGGGTTGATGTTGAAGCTGAAACCCCAATACTTTGGCCACCTGATGCAAAGAGCTGGGAAAGATTGAGGGCAGGAGGAGAAGGGGACGACAGGGGATGAGATGGTTGGATGGCATCACCGATGCGATGGACATGGGTTTAGGTAGACTCCGGGAGTTGGTGATGGATGGGGAGGCCTGGCATGCTGCAGTTTATGGTGTCGCAAAGAGTTGGATATGACTGAGTGACTGAACTAAACTGAACACAGAGGGCAAAACAGAAGGTAGGGAGCATCTTCAGCAAGGAGGACCCAAGAAACATGAACAGAAAAACTCGAAGGCTGTCAGGAAGAGAGTGACTGGGCAAGTTTGTCTAAAGGGGGGAGTTACCATAGGAAATGGTGGAGTATATGCTGGAAAGGTCATTGAATCATGATGCTAGGGCCTTTGAATGCCAGGCTGAAGAACTGGGGCTTTATTCTGTTTGTCCCAGGGAAAGACCTTCATGGATACACATTTTCAGTTGTATTGAGCTAATAAATCTGGTATGCGTTTTTAAGTTGTATTGGGATATATCCTAGGGAATCACCCAATTTAGTGTCAAGTGGGTCTCTGGTCTTGCATGCTCTAAATATTCACAGTGAAATTGAGGTCATTGAGGCATCCAGAAAAATAAATTTCTAAGTCAAAAAAAAACTAATTGCTAGATGAACAGATGTCACTCAACTTACTTGAATCCTTTTATTAGTGATCAGTTTATTCATTTTAATAATTTGTTAAACTTTCTAACTCTGGGTGATAAGAAGCAATTTAAGATGAACCTTCAGAGAAACAAAATACCATGTATGAGCTTGACCATAATACTTTATGACTGCTACCATGGAAACCAACAGCAATTCCCCTCACTGGGACATAAATTGGACTTCCTTCTTAAACTGGGCTCTTGTTCAGTGCAATCATTGGCAACACAATGTAACTCAAGGAGTCTGCCTGGCTCATAAATACAAAATGTGGCATTTAAAAAATAGCCTATAAACATGCATGTCATTAAAGCATTTATTTGCTTTAGTTTCAGGTACATAAATTCCTGGCGTTTCTGCTCGAAAAGTCCTGACAGCTGAAACAGCAGGAATTCATGAACCAGTAAGTTATTCTTAGAAAAGCCACTCAGTATAAAGTATATTAGACGGACTCATATCTCAGCTCTGAATAAAAAGAGGACATCACTTGCCAAATTGTCCCATTTCCAAATTTCCCCCTCACATTCACCAAGTTACTATTCTGTAGAAAAGAAAGCAGATACTGGAGGATCAAGCTAAAATTCAGCAGCCTAAGTCTGAAACAAGGGACCTGGGACTCTAGTTCTCCATGGGGTGCCAGCAAACTGACTAACTAGATTAGAGGCTGTTTATTATTTAAGAAATTGGGAATCTTAACTCATGTCAGTGAAGGCAGATAGACTGAACACATCAGGTGAGTCACGCAGATCAAAAGCACAAGGTCAGATTCACAATGTCTGACTGCCCCCACCTCTTCAAGATTAACAATGTGTAGGTAAAATGCACAGTACTGCACCTTTTGACTTAATGATCTTAAATGAAATGTTGCAGAAATAGCACTAGTTAGGTGGTAAATTTTATATTTAAGAGAAACTTCAAATGCACATACTACTGTATACTTTCTCCATTTTCATTTGCTATTGTAATATAATTCACCATATTAGCTTAATGACATCACTTCAGGGGCTCTGAAAATGCTAAAATAGATATTGATCTCTTCTGTTTTAGAACTCTAAAGCAAAAGCAGAATTTATGCTACAACGTGAAGCATCTCCTGATAGGCACGTTGCATCAGAGACGGAGGAATGGAATGGCACAAGTGCTTACTGGGTTTCAAGTTCACTTTGTAGCATTGAAATTGATGCTTTGCACGCCGCTGCAGCTGTAATGCTTGTGCTCTGTGACACCCACATTTTCCACATGGTGGTACACAGAGAAAATGACAATATTTGTTTGATTCTGGGGGTAAAAGATGGGTTTGTTAATAACTGGAAGCTAATCTTGGCTTTACTTTGCCACCTTGGAGAAGGAAATGGCAACCCACTCCTGTATTCTTGTCTGGAGAATCCCATGGAGAGAGGAGCCTGGTAGGCTACAGTCCACGGGGTTGCAAAGAGTTGGACATGACTGAGCAGCTTCATTTTCACTTTGAGGACTGAGGGCATCAACCTGCCCGCACACCTGTAACATTCATGACCCAAAGGCTGGGAAGCTCTGATGAGGAATAATCGTGGCATAACAAAATTCAGAGTAGAGCCAAATGCCGAATGAACAAGGCCACGATCTACCCAGAGTTTTGCAGTGAAGTAGCATGACAATAAGAAAGTGTTGTAAAATATTTTAGGGACCAGGAATTCCCTGGCCATCCAGTGGTTAGGACACTTAAGCTTCCACTGCCGGGGGCACGGGTTCAATACTGCAAGCCACGTGGCAAAACAAACAAAACAAAACCTCAGGAACCAAAACATATCAAAACAAGAGATAGGGAAGCTACTCAGAAGATTATACAGACATTAGTTACTATTAATAGAGTGATTATTTCCTGCCTAAAGATCTTTAGAAAATATGAATTCAGGGCTAACCTCCCATTGTTTAATGAGCACAGGAAATAGAAATTGTTTACTTAGATACTCCTGAAAGAGGGCTTCCCAGGTGGCTCAGCAGGAAAGAATCCACCTGCCAAGACAGAAGAAGAGAGTTCAGTCCCTAGGTTGGGAAGATCCCCTGGAGAAGGAAATGGCAACCCACTCCAATATTCTTGCCTGGGAAATCCCAGAGGAGCCTGGTGGTCTACCATCTATGAGGTCAGGTCACAAAAGAGTCAGACATGACTTAGTGCCGAGGACCAGCCCCGGCTGATCCAGGGTATTCGAAGGAGAGACGGCGTAGGCGAAGATCAGGAAACAATTGCTTAATTAAATGTTAATTAAGGATATAAAGAGTATGAGGCTAGCTCAGTAAAATTCAGTGAAGAAAAGAGGCTGAAATAAGGATAGCTCAGTGAGGAAATTCAGTGGAGAAAAGAGGCTGAATAATTCAGCCAGAAGGTAAGAGAAAGAACGACATGGTGAGACCAAGTTTCGGTGAACAAGGCCCACACTTTATTTTCCAAAGTAGTTTTTATACCTTAAGTTATGCATAGAGGATAATGGGGGAAGGGGTAGAGTCAGGCAGCAAGCCAGGCTTTCTTCCTGCAAACTTATCATATGCAAAAGCTTAGGTGATTTGCATCATCTTCTGGCCCGGAGGCCTGTTAACATTTTAAGACCTTTTCTTCAGAAAACTTATTTTTCTCTAAAGGTGATTGGTCAGGAGCCACCCTCCAAAAGCATTAGATAAAGTTGCATTCCTACAGAGCAAAGGTGTGGTGGGCTACAACAAGAAAAAGAATTAACTCAAGGGTCCCAGGTTACAAACATTAAAGCTACTACTTACACCAATTATATTAATCAGTACACTGCCAGGGACACAGCAGGTAAGGGATATGGAGACTTAGTAGCAAACATTGGCCCAACAAGTGAAAATCCCTTCACCAATACAATTTCTAATCAATCTTTTAACTACTCAAAAGAATCTGTGTTTAGACAGTTTAGAACATCTCCTGCCTCTCACAGTTGGGAGGCTCTGAACAATCACATGTGGCCGGAAAAACCTATTCAGGCAGGCTAGAGGATTTCCAAAGGAGTTTGTAGGTTGAAACACTGTCACACCCAGGAATTATTAACTGGAGCTGTAAGCTAACTCTTTTTTCAGAGAGGTAGTGGGGGACAGCCCCCCGTAAAGTCAGAGGTGTAGGTGAAAGCACAAAGCAGAAAGTAGGCAGACTCTGGTTTTGGGGGTATATCCTCGAGAATTTCCAGGGGGACTCCTGAAGCTCGATCCCGCCTTTGCGTATGCCGAGCCTCCTTCCTCATGACCTTTGTCATGGGTGGAGCTCCTCATGCTGGCTCCCGGCAGTGATAGAATTCCAGTTGAGCTATTCCAGATCCTGAAAGATGATGCTGTGGAAAGTGCTGCACTCAATATGCAATATGCCGGCTCCCGGCAACTTAGAAACTAAAACAAGCAACAAGCTTATGAAAGTGCTATTATCAAATCCATGCGCTCTTGCTAGATTGAGATTAAGTAGATCATGACCCTGTGAGCTAACCTTGGTGCGCTGGTCCCAGTTCAGCCACTTATGACCTTGAACACCTCTCTAATTTGCTGTGTGCTTCTCACTCTGCATCTTGAAACAGATCAAAGTAAGACTTGCCCTAACCTTTTTTCATGTGAGTAGAATGAAAAGAAATGAGGAGTTGAAGGTGAAACTCTGGTACTGAAAGAGTGAGGAAGCTCAGCAGTGAGAACCTGGCTAATCTCACTTGATGGGCAACTCCTGCAAGTCAGAGAAGGAAGGTCACCAGGGTGCCAGCTCGCAGAAACAAGACTGGCTCCTTGCTCACACACAATGCACGGACTTTGGTGGGTTCAAGTCAGAGATGCCGGCATCTCACTGCACGGGTGCTCTCAGAACATCAGGCACTGGCTAGATCCACAGCCTTCTCTCACAGGCGGTGCTCCTACCTCCCAACGTGAGACTAGGACTTAGGACTTTATGAGCTGGTTTCACAAGTCATCTTTATGTGAACAAAGTGGACAGCACATTCAACAACCTAACAAAGTATGAGTACCCTAATCACATGACTCTCCTATCTCATTCCTACCAGATTCCTCCAGAGGAACTGTATTACATATATATCCAGGAAAGCATTCTTTGGATTACATAACCTGCAAATACTGTGAGTAACTTTTTTCATAATTATATCTTGAGTACAACTTTAAGTAAAGATTAAAAGGGTAGAATGATATTTTGTTAAAGGCTCGGCTGTGGATGTAAAGAGGGAGCAATAGGTTTTCAGAAAGTACCTAGAATAGTTGTTACACTGAAAGAATTACGGAAAAAAAAAAAGAAAAGTCCTAGTTTTACCAGAAGATAGATATGAAGGCTCTCTTTAATCTTGTCTCCTCAAGTTTGGGTCATTTCTACAATATTTTATCATATTTTTTCTAACCCTTGCTAACTTTACCTTTATGGGGCTTCCCTGGTGGCTCAGTAATAAAGAATCCTGCTGCAATGCAGGAGATGCAGTTTCGATCCCTGGATTGGGAAGATCCCCTGGAGGAGGAAAAGGCAACCCAGTCCAGTATTCTTGCCTGTGAAATCCCATGGACAGAGGAGTATGGTGGGCTACAGTCCATGGGAGTCACAAAGAGTCAGACAAAACTTAGTACATACTTTCTTAAAACAATAGTCTACAAAGGAGGTGAGCTAAAGCAAAAATCACCTCACACGTTTATCCTACTCTTCCACGCTAAGGTCATATGATACCCCAGTGGATTATTTTCAGCCACTTTCCCGGTGCTGGCCCTGGTGCTTGTCACACTGGGCTTGGGATCATCTGTATCTCCTGGTTGTCCTTGGTTTTCTCTCCTTGCCCATCCAGTTGAGTGCTGTCAGAGACAGATGTCCATACTTCATAATCGTTAACAGAGGCTCGTATTCTAATTATATGTAACTAAAGTGGAGTATTAAGTTTGCCTCATTGACTCACCCATTCTATTTGCAGATATCTCAACCACAACTGCATTACAACTCTCAGACCTGGAGTCTTCAAAGACTTACATCAGCTGACTTGGCTGTAAGTATTCTAGCTTTTCCTTCTCTGGGATCACAGTCCTAATGATACTCATCAAGGCTCATAGTTTCCATCTATTTATGTATCTTGCTTATCATACCAGTTTTTCTGCTTATCACATAATCTGGAGCACGTTGCTCTGGCAATTCAGATCATGGCATGCCAGATGATAGCTGTGTGAAGAGACATCAATGCTGTGCTTTCTCAGGTGGGCTTCTGCGCCCAGCAGTAGGCTTGCTAAGTCATCCATCCATCCAGTGTTTACCTGTAACAGGAGTCTCAGCCCAGCTCTCTGTTGGCCTTCTGGCCCAGATAATTCTTTGGCTGGGCTGGGAGGGTGGGGTGGGGGTGGGGCGGAGTGGAGGAGGGGTGGAGGGATGGGGCTAGTCCTGTGTGTTTTTGGATGGTTAGCACCCTCTGTGGTCTCTACCCCACAAGATGTCAATAGTACTGGCTCCCAGAGTCATGCCAATCAAAAATGTTTCCAGACCATCCCAAATGTCCCTTGGGGGAAAGAGTGCCCTCTGTTGAAAACCACTGACCTAGAAAGTAAGCAAGTTGAGGACTTTTTTGATTTCTAGAGAATGTATAGAAACAACTGAAAACACGAGAGCTTGTAGTGTTTCATCACTTACCTGGCTGAGCCACCAGCTCCATCCCAGGGAGTCTTTTATCAGAGGTCCACGTTTTCATCAGGGGAGATGAACAAGGGCAGTTAGAAGGCTGTGTCAGTTTTCCCATTTCTCGAGGTCAGCCTGGTCCAGAGGAAAAGCCAGGACTTCAGTTTCATCCAGATCCTTGTGTATGCCATAGCCCTGTGCTTTATGTTCCAGGCAATTTTCTTAATCTCCTAGGCCTCTTTTTCCTCATCTGTATTTTTTTTCCTAATGCCATTTTTGTAATTAAACTTTTTATTTTGTATTAGAATATAGCCAATTAACAATGTTGTGATGGTTTCAGGTGAACAGAGAAGGGACTCAGTCATACACATACAGGTATCCGTTCTCCTCCAAACTCCCCTCCCATCCCAGGCTGACTCATAACATTGAACAGAGTTCCCTGTGCTCTACAGTAGGTCCTTGTTGGTCATCCACTTAAAATACAGTGACTGTATTG
Organism: Bison bison bison; assembly: GCF_000754665.1. Lineage (NCBI taxonomy): Eukaryota > Metazoa > Chordata > Mammalia > Artiodactyla > Bovidae > Bison > Bison bison. Next base: position 2,007,349 of record NW_011494628.1, read on the forward strand.
ACTATAGCCCCCCAGGCTCCTCTGTCCATGGGATTCTCCAGGCAAGAATACTGGAGTGAGTTGCCATGCCCTCTTCCAGGGGATCTTCCTGGCCCAGGGATCGAACTTGCATCTCCTGCATTGCAGCAGGATTCTTTACCACTGAGCCACCAGGGAAGCCCCTTAAATATAGCAGTGTAAACTATAATTATAATTCCTTTTTTTCTAAGAGGGATGTTGTGAGAATTATGTATGTAAAGTGCCATATGCAAAATGCTTGTCATATAGTAGGTGTTCAGTGAGCTTCCTTCTCAGAATCCTACCCTCAGATTCCTCTGAGGGTAAGGGGAAATGGTAGCTGGCTTTGAAGGCAACAAGAGAAAAGAAGTCATATTTCCCCTTACAGGATTTTTTCCTAAGAAAATACCATATAGAGTTTAAAACAGTGATTTGAATTTGTAAATCTTTTCACTCTTTCACGCTCAAAGCTCCCAATAAGTTTGTTTGCATTCATTTAAGTTCCATGAGTCTAAGGAATCACTTCCTAAGAATTCTTTTTCATTCATTCTTCATTCAGTCAATCAGTAGGTCAAAGCATTTATGGAGCCCATAAATCAGCCAATAAATAAGAACAGCTTGTCCGGACCCATGTATCTAGAGGCGGAGGGTCTTAAGTCCAAAGGGAGGTGGATGAAGGGAATGAAGACCACCAGGATGGACTTGATAAGTGCTGGGGGAAGTGGGGGCTTGGAGGAAAGTGTTTCTCCAACCACAGTGGGGAGGAAAAGCTCTCTGGGAAGAGACATAAGCCAAGTGTGGACAGACAGGAAGGAGGAGAGCAGGTGTTGGGGGAGGCAGGATTGACATGACCTTTTATTTCTTCCTGGCTGTATTTCACAAACATCTCTAACATTGGAAATGTTTGTGATGTGTTTTGTCAGAATTCTAGATGACAATCCCATAAGCAGAATTTCACAGCGGTTGTTTACTGGATTAAATTCCTTGTTTTTCTTGTAAGTATTCATCTACCTTTCAATTCATCTGTCTATGAATTGCAATGACATCTAAAACTAGCTTACGAAAAAGAGCTTTAAGAAAATCAAGTCTCTAAGATTTCTATTTGTCAAAACATTTCCTGTATTTCAAGCCACAATTACTGTTGCTACTTCCTAGCCATGGCTCATGGCATATTTTAAGCCTACTAGTTCATTTCCTTTTAATCTCCTTTCATTCCTTTTAGTTTTAAGGCATGTTTTTATTTGCCATGGTTGACCAAAGATAGTATTCATTTTTATCTTCTTACTACATTTAAATCTGTCAGAATCTCCCCAGAGTTCAGCTCCAGCTACATTTTTTAACAAAGAAAAACGTGTTTTTTGCCCAGCAAGAGCCACTGAAAATTCCAAAATCTTTGTCTTACCAACTAAACTTTTCTCATGATTACATTTTCCGTGTTTATTAATAGACTGGATAGTTTGTCAGCAAGGGATTATTATGCTCCTTTACAACTGATCATATAGCATCGTTAATATTCCATTTGTGAAAAGCAATATCATAAATTTCCATTTGTGAAGTGGGATATCACAATATCATAAATTAATCATGCAACTTAATGTTCTCATGAGTTGTCTTCTTCCCCAAATGTCCCCCCTCCCCACTGTCATCACTTCTTAGATTTAATGCAGTTTCCAATGTGACCTTTTAATGCCATAAATGATTAGCATTTCTCTTAAAGTGAAACTTTGGATGTATGATGCTGGAAATGATCGTAACTTTGAAGTTTACAAGGAAAATTACCATGAACTTCAAAACTATTACCCAATATACTTTTGTTGCATCTCACAAAGTCATACTGTTTCAAATTTATTCCTAGGTTATGTATCACACTTATACATTCATAGTTTCTCTGACATCTGCTCCCTTATCCATGCCTCATGTGTATCTAGAGACCATTTTGAAGGGGTAGTTATGTTTATGGTTTTCATCCTAATCTATTGATTTTAACATGCAAGTTTCCCAGTTGTGGAAATAGTGAAAACACCGTCCCTAAAGTGGCATGTCATTTTGTCTCTAATCAACCTCTTCTGCGTGTAAAGGTCCATGGTGAACAACCACTTACAAGTCCTTCCGAAGCAGATGTGCGCCCAAATGCCTCAGCTCAACTGGATGTGAGTATAAGCTTAGTGGCTGATTTATTAATCGACCAGATTCAGAAAGCTAGCCCTGCAGGTAATTCACAATTACACAGAAAGCTCATCTGTGCTTTTCTTTCTAAAACCAAAATCTGATCATATCCCTTCCAGGCTTAAATCCATTTAATATATAATTTTATTTATTTGGTTGTGCTGGATCTTTGACATTGCACTTGGACTTTCTCTAGTTGCAGCACACAGGGGGCCCCTCTCATGGCAGTGGCCTCTCTCACTCCAGAGGATAGGCTCGCTGGTTGTGGTGCACGGGCTTAGTTGCTACACAGCATGTGGAATCTTCTTGGATCAGGGATTGAACCCATGTCTCCTTCATTGGCTGGGGGAATCTTATCCACTGCACCACCAGGGAAATCGTATTTGGACTTTCAAGGGACCACAGTGTTTATTTGTAATTGCTGTATTTTAAGAGCGAAAAAAAAAGTTGAGTTCCCGCAAGTCCTCCAAGATGGTTTAAAATAGGAATTTATATTAAGGGTAAGTTAATTAACGATAATGTAGACATTTGAAACATTAAACATCAGATGTTCTAAGATGCAAACAGTAAAATAGGATTTTAAAGGCAATACAAAGGAATTGGTAATTTTAGTGTGAGTGTGAGGAAGGTTCAGAGGCAGTAATATAGCTACTGTCTGGACCTGGAAGACTGTAGGACGCTGATCATAAAAAGAATTAGGAGACTTGGCAGAACAGCCGACCCTCTCATTCCTCGGCGCTGCTGGGAGCGGTCATGTCAGGGTGTTCCTGAGGTTGTTCCCTGACGACGTGGGTGCTGCTGTCATAAGGCTCACCTGCGTAATCTCTACCCCAGGGCTACTCCAGCATCAGCAGGCATCACAAATAGCTTAGGGACTTCAGATAGACAGCCGGACCTCAGTCCTAGGGTTTCTGATTTAGTGGGTCTGGGAGAGCCTGGGAATCTGGACATTTAACAAGCTCCCATGTGATGCGGAGGCTTGGTCCTGGGCACCCTTGGAGCAGCTCTGCTTTCAGCATCAGCACCACAGAGGGAGGTAGAAAGAACGGACATTTTCTATTACATGGCTTGGAGTCTGCATCCTGACTCTGGCATCCAGTATTTGGAAGGCAAACTAGACTGAGTTTCTCCTTCAGCAAAACAGAGACACAGATATCCACCTGATGTTGGGAGGACATGAGAATTTAACCATCTGTGATGCCGTGGCTAAGTGTCTAGGAATCCGATTCAGGCAGATCTGAGTTAGAGGGTCAGTTCTACCACTCAGTAGCTGTGCGACCACAAGAAAAGTGAATTTCCAAAGTCCTCAGATTCCTCAAATTATTACCTCAAATGGGAGGTAATAATGCCAGCTTCTCAGGAGGGTGTGTTATGCATGCAGAACAGCCCCTGACACTGTGAAAGCCCAATAAATGGAGTTGCTGCTATTATGGTGGCAGCATTATGAGAATTAATAGCATGATGTCCAGCATAGAGAAACATTCACTAAATAGTGGGCTGCCCTTTTGCTCAGTTTTTTTTTTTAAAGTTCTAAAATTAATTGGAAGGGGAAAAGAAGCAGAATGTTAATTATACTGTTCATGCAATAATTAGGAGGAAAGCCTAAAAAATTGGAATGAAGTAAAAATAAAGTTTGAAACTGTTACATCACTGACAAATGGCTTTAAACATATGATTTGTGCAGAAACATTAAAAAAAAAATTTTCCCTCCATGCCTTTTAGGGATTTGGAAGGCAACGGGATAAAATTCCTCACGAATTCCACCTTTCTGTCGTGCAGTTCTCTCACAGTGCTGTAAGTATACAACGGTGAATGAGGGGAAATCTAGCAGCTTTGGAAATCAAAAGAAAACATTGACAAGGAATTTCAAAGTATGTTTTGTTTACAGCCTTGGTCTGAAACTACAGTACTGGAAAATGCACACATGGATGGTGGGGCCAAGCCTTATGATTAGCTGCCAACCATTTAAGCTTCCTTCTTTCTGAGGGCAGTTGTTATTTCTGTGCACTGCCCCACCCCCCCGCCCCAGCTGACCTGGTACCATGGTCATGAAGGAAATGAGATAATGTGTGTGAAAGTGGTTAGTGTTGCTGCCAGTGACACATCACTTAATATTTCTCTCTTTAAAGAAAAGAAGTTTATTCTAAAGAGAAGAATTTCGAACATATTCTGGTTGGGCAAAGATTCTGATTGCTGTTTTGTGTTTTTTTATGAGGGCAGGAAGGCAGATGGATCAGTTAATTGGCACATTTGCGCGGTAAGCTTAAAAACCCAAAAATGTGCTTTTGCTTTCATCACAGTTCTCCATATATAGTTAGTGCTCAGTAATGTTTGTTGCTTGGATGGGTAGTTGGAAAAGAAAAATCATTGTATATCCGTTTGTGGTGGTCCAACCACTTTTCACCAACAGAAAGAGACAAAGCTATTGCCAGGTTACAAATTAATCAATCAGATTGAAGATTAGCATACTCAGTAAGGAAAGAGGGTGTCCCACATAGGAGATGGGTAATGAGAGAGAGCGCTGGAAAACTAAATGAATGACACCCACGCCTTCTATTTCATAGCTCCATGTAGCTTTTGAGTCACCTTCATACTCATTC
>NW_011494628.1:2012211-2019711 GCF_000754665.1 Bison bison bison
CTGGTGGCTCAGATGGTAAAGCGTCTGCCTACAATGGGGAAGACCCAGGTTTGATCCCTGGGTTGGGAAGATCCTCTGGAGAAGGAAATGGCAACCCACTCCAGTACTCTTGCCACGGACAGAGAATGTGGTAAGCTACAGTCCATGGGGTTGCAAAGAGTCGGACACAACTGAGAGACTTCATTTTCACACTCATTATCTCATTTGTTAACACCTCTGTAAGGCGGTCAGTCGCCAACCCCCTCTTTTTTGCCATTTGTCCTGGAAGATTCCATTTCAAACAGAGGAAATGTAAAACCAGTGTTCCTCCACCCCCAATTTAAAATCCATTTGTGGCCCAAATGGGGTTGGTTCACGCTTTGCTCTTTCTGAGCCTTCTTCTTGTAAGGAAGGTGCCTTGCTCAAAGATCCTCTCGAAGCCTTCTCTGAGAATCATTAACAGGGCCCAAATTTGACATTCTGTGTGTATGTTGGGAAAAGAAAAGCTTTCTAAAATAATCAAAATCCAAACAAAGTACAGCTCTGTAGCCCACGCTTGGCGCCTCAAGTTCCGTGTGGCAGCATGTCCTGGAGCCAGTGAGCATATGGAGACACTGTCAATGAGAAACCACCGCCTGTGTCCCACTCCAGAACGTGCCTCACCTCGAGGTTTATTAAATTACAGCCAGATCAATGGCATTTCCCAATGAGAACTGATTACTACAGCAGACTCAGACCAACAGTGCTGACTCTCACCATGTCTTACAGGTTTCTGCCTAGAAATCAAATTGGTTTTGTTCCAGAGAAGACATTTTCTTCATTAAAAAATTTAGGAGAACTGTAAGTAGCATTGTCTACTAGGAAAAATATGATTGCTTCTTCAAGATTACAAATTGAAATGACTAGTGAGACTGCTTTTTCACTAGTAGCAATCAAAATCCTGTAGACTGATATTCAAAATCAATTAAGAAAACCAGCACTATCCTGAAAACAAATTAAAATCAGACAGTGGGCTTGATATGGATTTAGCCTACTCTGATTTCTCTGCCTGTTTTCTTTGGGTGATTTCATATATGTGTGTGTTTGGGAGTAAATAAGTTTTCCATGGCCCCTTAAACTCACAGATTGTATCGCTGACAGCTGGAGTACAATTAATTCTCTGTTGAAGTTTGCTGAATGAATAATGGACTGAATGAAATGATATTAATTAGCTATAACTAAGCAAAGGAATGAACATGCTTATTATCCCTTAAGAATTTATGACTTCTAGAACAAATGAAGCAAACAGAAATGTCTAGAAAGAGGATTAGGCTCACTGAAAAATATTCAGAGAGCTCTTGTACATTTTTCCATTCAAATATATATTTTGTAGATCTAAGCCTTTTGAAAATCATCTGTCTTGCTATTAATTCATTGCTGCCCACAAAGTAGGGCATCACTGGAGTTTAAAATTGTCTGTGACATTACAAATAGGGTAGAGATCTCCTCCTCCTGATCTGAAGTCTAAAAAATGGAAATCCATTTCTTAATCATCTTCTCCCCCATTCTTTATACTGTGTTTTGAAATCCAGAAAGGATGAGAAAAATAGTTCAGTCAGAGTAATTTGAAAAACACTTATGAATAAGATAATTTAATCTAATAATGAGCATCATAAACCAAACCCACACATATTTATTAGGTGCCTACAAAGTACAAAGCACTGTATTAGAACTAAAATGCTACCATTTTATGGCAAAAAATAAAAGACTGGTCACTCCTTTCTCACAGAGGAATTCCTAATCAGACCTTGGAGGATGGATGTGGATTTGGGTTATAGGAGTGAGATGGAGGAGTAGCCCAGGACAAACAAAAATGTGTTTTTATACAAACTTAAGAAAACAGTGGTATGAAGTCCACATTTGGAAGATTTTCCTAATCCTCCTCTTATCCTACACTTAGGCAAAGCACTCCCTCAAAAAAAGAGCCTAATTAAGAGATGCTAGTTTTCCTTTTTTTAGCACCACCAATAACTCATTCCAATCCAGACAGCATCAGCATGATGGAAGAAATTCAGAACTAAATAGAATGAACTTGAACAGGGCATTTATATTTCTTAAACTGACAAAAATGTCAGATAATTTTACTGTGCCTCCATGACCATAAACCCCTCCTGGAGAGGAATAAGTCCACGTAGGTGAGATCACTCAGATCCTTTTCACGCAGAAGACCACTCTATCTCTCAAGGTAGCACTTTGCAGGACGTTCTCTAGGTGTATGAGGTCGTCGTCCTCTTGCTCTGTTGTCAGGCTCCCTCTGATCTGTGCACACCTGAGGCTTTCCTCTGAGCCGCGGCCCACATGCGCTCCTTGCACCTGGAGCACCAGACCAGAACACCAGCTGGCAGCCTGTCTACACTTGGATGTCATGACAGCACCGCAAAAGCCATCTTTTGAAGTTAATTTACAGATGACCCTTACCCCACAGCTTGCTTCTCCCCCTCGACTCTCCCGTCTTAGTCAAATGATCATTCTTCCTGGCAGCCTGGCTGGAAGAGTGCTCCCTTCCTTCTACCTCTCTTGACATTTGATATCTCTTGATATCCCATCAACCCATAAGTCCTGCCAGTGCCTCCTTAAACCCTCAGCAGCTCTCACCTGGTCCAGGGCCAGAGGTCCCCCTCCTCTCAATCTCTGCCTTTTCATTTTATCTTTCATTCTTCTAACAGAATTACCATACCATAACCCAGAGCATATTTTGCCACTGTCCTGTTTAACATTGACCCTGCTTGTTGCCTGCGATAAGGCAAAGTTTTTACTGAGGTTCTCAAACATTAATGTTCAGAGAAATCACAGGGAATTCTGGCTTTAAATGCATATTACCAGATCCCTTCCAGAGATTCAGGTGTGATGGTTATGGAATGGCCCCAGCAAGGTGCTCTTCTTACAAGCATCCTTGATTCAGATGCCTAAATTGTACTCTGAGAAATGCTGCCTTGGGAAGTATTCTCAGCCTTCCCATTTTGACTCCACTCTCTTTTCTGGGCTCACCTCCTCTATGTCTTGCCATCCTTTCATCCACACTAGACCACTTACTGACTCCTGACGGTGTCACCGACTTTTAGCCTCTGTCCTCTGGTCCCACTTCATCCTCACCTGAATACCTGCTCTCCTTTGACTCCACCTATACAAATCATCAGTTCAGTTGCTCAGTTGTATCTGACTCTTTGCAACGCCATGGACTGCACACACCAGGCTTCCCTGTCCATCACTAACTCCTGGAGCTTACTCAAACTCATGTTCACAGAGTCGGTGATGCCATCCAACCATCTCATCCTCTATAGTCCCCTTCTCCTCCCGCCGTCAATCTTTCCTAGCATCAGGGTCTTTTCCAGTGACTCAGTTCTTCGCATCAGGTGGCCAAGGCCAAAGTATTGGACTTTCAGCTTCAGCATCAGTCCTTCCAATAAATATTCAGGACTGATTTCCTTTAGGATGGACTGGTTGGATCTCCTTGCAGTCCAAGGGATTCTCAAGAGTCTTCTCCAACACCACAGTTCCAAAGCATCAAACCTTCAGTGCTCAACTTTCTTTATAGTCCAACTCTTACATCCATACGTGACTACTGGAAAAACCATAGCTTTGACTAGATGGACCTTTGTTGGCAAAGTAATGTCTCTGCTTTTTAATATGCTGTCTAGGTTGGTCATAGCTTTTCTTCCAAGGAGCAAGCGTCTTTTAATTTCATGGCTGCAGTCACCATCTGCAGTGATTTTAGAGCCAAAAAAATAAAAGTCTGCCACTGTTTCCACTGTTTCCCCATCTTTTTGCCATGAAGTGATAGGACCGGATGCCATGATCTTAGTTTTCTGAATGTTGAGTTTTAAGCCAACTTTTTCACTCTCCTCTTTTACTTTCATCAAGAGGCTCTTTAATTCTTCTTTGTTTTCTGCCTTGAGGATGGTGATATCTGCATATCTGAGGTTATTGATATTTCTCCCAGCAATCTTTATTCCACCTTGTGCTTCATCCAGCCCAGAGTTTCTCATCATGTACTCTGCATAGAAGTTAAATAAGCAGGGTGACAATATACAGCCTTGATGTACTCCTTTTCCTATTTGGAACCAGTCTGTTGTTCCATGTCTAGTTCTAACTGTTGCTTCCTGACCTGCATACAGATTTCTCAGGAGGCAGGTCAGGTGGTCTGGTATTCCTATCTCTTTCAGAATTTTCTACAGTTTGTTGTGATCCACACAGTCAAAGGCTTTGGTATAGTCAATATAGCAGAAGTAGATGTTTTTCTGGAACTCTCTCACTTTTTCGATGATCCAGTGGATGTTGGCAATTTGATCTCTGGTTCCTCTGCCTTTTCTAAATCCAGGTTGAACATCTGGAAGTTCATAGTTCACATACTCTTGAAGCTTGACTTGGAGAATTTTGAGCACTACTTTGCTAGCGTGTGAGATGGGTGCAATTGTGTGGTAGTTTGAACATTCTTTGTCATTGCCTTTCTTTGGGATTGGAATGAAAACTGACCTTTTCCAGTCCTGTGGCCACTGCTGAGTTTTCCAAATTTGCTGACATATTGAGTGCAGCACTTTCACAACCTCATCTTTTAGGAGTTGAAATAGCTCAACAGGAGTTCCATCACCTCCACTAGCTTTGTTCATAGTGATGCTTCCTAAGGACCACTTGACTTTGCATTCCAAGATGTCTGACTCTAGGTGAATGATCATACTATCGTGGTTATCTGGGTCATGAAGATCTTTTTTGTATAGTTCTTCTGTATATTCTTGCCACCTCTTCTTAATGTCTTCTGCTTCTGTTAGGTCCATACCATTTCTGTCCTTTATCGAGCCCATCTTTGCATGAAATGTTCCCTTGGTATCTCTAATTTTCTTGAAGAGATCTCTAGTCTTTCCCATTCTATTGTTTTCCTCTATTTATTTGCACTGGTCACTGAGGAAGGCTTTCTAATCTCTCCTTTCTATTCTTTGGAAGTCTGCATTCAAATGGGTGTATCTTTCCTTTTCTCCTTTGCCTTCTGTGTCTTTTCTTTTCTCAGCTATTTGTAAGGCCTCCTTAGACAACCATTTTGCCTTTTGCATTTCTTTTTCTTGGGGACAGTCTTGATCCCTGCCTCCTGTACAATATCATGAACCTCTGTCCATAGCTCTTCAGGCACTCTGTCTATCAGATCTAATCCTTTGAATCTATTTGTCACTTCCACTATATAATCATAAGGGATTTGATTTAGGTCATACCTGAATGGTCTAGTGGTTTTCCCTACTTTCTTCTATCTAAATCTGAATTTGGCAATAAAGAGTTCATGATCTGAGCCACTGTCTGCTCCCAGTCTTGTTTTTGCTGACTGTATAGAGCTTCTCCATCTTTGGCTGCAAAGAATAGAATCAATCTGATTTCAGTGTCCACCATCTGGTGATGTCCATATGTAGAGTCTTCTGTTGTGTTCTTGGAAGAGGGTGTTTGCTATGACCAGTGAGTTCTCTTGGCAAAATTCTGTTAGCCTTTGACCTGCTTCATTTTGTACCCCAAGGCCAAATTTGCCTGTTACACCTGGTATCTCTTGACTTCCTACTTTTGCATTCCAGTCCCCTATAATGAAAAGGACATCTTTTTTGGGTGTTTGTTCAAAAGGTCTTGTAGGTCTTCATAGACCCATTCAACTTCAACTTCTTCAGCATTATTGGTCAGGGCATAGACTTAGATTACTGTGATATTGAATGATTTGCCTTGGAAATAAACAGAGATCATTCTGTCATTTTTGAGATTGCATCGAGGTACTTCATTTTGGACTCTTTTGTTGACTATAATGGCTATTCTGTTTCTTCTAAGGGATTCTACAAATCATTAAGCTTTGCTTAAATACTCTATAATTTCCCACGCCAAGTTTGATGAGTCCTTCCTCTGTTTTTAATCTGTACTTCCGTAGTAGCCCTTGTTTCTATCTTTTCTTATTTTATAATCTAGTTTTTAAATTCTAAGCTTTTTTAGAGAATGAATTTTCACAGTCATTTGTAACTCCCGTATATCCATCAGGAGCACCACAGCATCAGAAACAGATCTTTTGTTTGACTCCTAGGCAATTTCATATCTGTTTCACTTTAACACTTTCTCTGGCTCAGAAGGATATTTTGGACTTGAAAAGATTCCTGATTCCTTCTTTACCCTGACAAATCTTGTTTTCACATTCTCTAGAAACGCTTCCCTGCGATTCTTTCTGGATTGGACAGCCCTATTAGAGTCAGATCTAAAGTCTCAATTTCTTCTAAAAAAAAAATTGGCACCATGTAAAAATAGACAAAAAATATGTGAACTTATCCATTCAGGATTATCTCGGTGGATATTACATGGTCAAAACTCTTAGGTGGAATGCAAAATACGTGGAAGACACTGGTCTTGACCTCAGAAAGCTTCTAATGTAGTTGGGTAAACAAGATATCACGTGTGTGAACCAAATAGGAATCGTAGAAACAAGGAATGGTTGAAGGTACAAAAAGTACCTAAAACAGAGGAAACTAACGAAAGTAGACCTTGAAGCTAGGTTGGGAATGTGTTGGAGAGCAGCTGAGAGGAAATTCCAGACTGAAACTGGATAAGCAGAATGTCACCCATCTGAGAGTGGTGGAAAACATATCCATTTGGCTGAATCACATGGCTTAGTTGCGTAACAAGCTCTCAGGTTGGTTAAAGTGGATTGTATTTTCTGTTATGTCAAAGGGGATGATGACAGTTGTGAGGAGTAACAACTATGGCATTTATTTGCATTATAATTGCTTTGGGATTTTCACTGTCACCAACAGGGACCTATCGAGCAATATGATATCGGAGCTACCACCCCACATTTTCAAAGACCTGAAGTGTCTACAGAAACTGTAAGTTCTTCTTCCCACCCCCGTCATCAGAGTTAAATGGCAACATCTTGAGTTTCCAAAATAATAACATCCTGATGCTTCTTTCCTCCTCCCTTCTAATGGTACAAAAGGAATCTGTCGTCCAATCCTCTTTTGTATCTCCACAAGAGCCAGTTTGGAAGTCTTAAACAACTTCAGTCTTTGTAAGTGAAATGTAACAGTATGTTGATTGTGATGTTAGTGGGTTGCTTTACTCAGAACCACATTTATTTATAAATGAGTGTTTGGCACACAGGAGGGCTTTTACTGTGAGCATGCATTGTCAGACAGTGGTGAATATCATGGTTATCAAATGACAAACAGAATCTCATTTTTTACCATTCAGTGTATAAAGACCATTTCTGGGTTTGAAGCTACACACAGCTCCTTCCTGAAAACAGGATTCTCATGGAAAAATCTCATCTACGGTTCTCACAAAGATTTAAATTTGCAATAGTTTCATCACTAAGTAGTTGGTTAAAAAAATTTTTTTTAAGACTTCTCTACTTTTTCCCTTTCTTCTTTCCTACAGCCATCTACTTGATAATCAATCTGCAGAGCATGCTTTTTACTTTTCAAACAGTAAATAAAAATTACTCCACAAATATGAACATTCTGACAAATAGCAGTG
>NW_011494628.1:2021841-2033565 GCF_000754665.1 Bison bison bison
CCAGTGATGAAAGTCTTGGTTCCTGCTCTCAAGAAGCTAGAATATTAAACACATATATGTATATATATGTGTGTATATATGTATATATATGTGTATATATATATGTATATATATGTGTATATATATGTATATATATGTGTGTATATATGTATATATATGTGTATATATATGTATATATGTCTGTGTATATATGTATATATATGTGTATATATATATGTATATATATGTGTGTATATATGTATATATATGTGTATATATATGTATATATATGTGTGTATATATATGTATATATGTGTGTGTATATATGTATATATATGTGTGTATATATGTATATATATGTGTGTATATATGTATATATATGTGTGTATATATATATGTATATATATGTGTGTATATATATATGTATATATATGTGTGTATATATGTGTGTGTATATATGTATATATATGTGTATATATATGTATATATATGTGTGTATATATGTATATATATGTGTGTATATATGTATATATATGTGTGTATATATATGTATATATATGTGTGTGTATATATGTATATATATGTGTGTATATATATATGTGTATATATGTATATATATGTGTGTATATATATGTATATATATGTGTGTATATATATGTATATATATGTGTATATATATGTATATATATGTGTGTGTATATATATATATAGGAAGCATATGCTTATATGTATATGTGTGTGTGTGTATATATATATATATATATATATATATATATATATGCTCCCCTGGTGGCCCAGACTGTAAAGAATCGTCCTGCAATGGACCTGAATTCGATCCCTGGGTTGGGAACTTTCCCTGGAGAAGGGAATGACTACCCACTCCTGTATTCTTGCCTAGAGAATTCCGCAGACAGAGGAGCCTGGTGGGCTATAGTCCACGAGGTCGCAAAGAGTCAGACACAACCAAGCGACTAACATGATGATGATAATATATATGTATTACATATATATATAATATATATATGTATATATAATACATTGTTCTTAAGTATAAGGAAAAAGGCCTGAGGATGTGGACCAAATGATCTTCCCTTCACTCACCACATACTGAATTCTAAAAACCAAAATATCATTACACATCCTGCCTTTCTGAAAGATAATTCAAAGTAGTAATTTACTACTTTGTAAATTTACTCCATATGTCTCTTTCTTCTTTTCTTTTCTTTCTTTATTGCTTCATTTCCTATTCTCTAAAGATTCATTTACACATTTATTTTATAAACATTTATTGGCCAACATAATCATAGCACTGTCTTGGGCACTCAGTATACAGTAGCCTCTGCTCTTTTGAAAACTACAGGGCATTCACCAAATAATCACATAACCCGTGTAATGGTGAAGCTATGATAAGTCCAAAAGAAAGCTAGAGATCAAAAGAAAGAAAAGAGAAAAATTCTTTAAAAAGGACTCCAGAGTTTTCTGTAGGAGGGGCCCTGTTCAGTAGTAATAGTTGTTCCCCAAGTCTCATTTCTGACCATCAAAGTCCTCAATGAGCAATGGACAACTTGGAACCTTGTCAAGAAATCCTTATTCTGATTTGCCCAAAAGAAACTGAATGAGAATCGCACATTTTTCAAAATAAGCCTTAAAAGGAATAGGTTTCTGTCTTCCTAGATTATCCTCTTTCTAGCTACATTTCCTGAGAACATGAAGACTCCTCTAAATCATGTCATCCTAAAGAGTCTTCAAAGAATCCACATTTAAAGAAGCTTCTGGATAAATGAGGAGTGTTGGGGGTTACCATTGGAGCCCCCTGAGGACGTTTTATGAGGCTGGAGGAGTGAAAGGAATTATGCTTCCCATGGTGGTCTGAGAAAGCAATTGCCCTGAATCAGAGTTCCTCTTACCACTCTCATGGTTTTCCACCTTAAAGACACATAGGCCAGGAAGAAATGACTCTATTTAAATCTGGTTTCTGACAAAACTCACTTAGGTAATGTTCTCAGGTTGAAAATATCAGCCCCTGTCTGAAACCCTGTAACTCATATTGTTTGGTTTATGAGATCAAGCTACAGAGCCAATTTCACAATCAGACCAAATCACAGCTGCAATTTTTACATCAAAAAAAATGAATGAAAGTGTTTTATTAGAAGGTAGTTCTGCATGTGAAAGTGACAAAATCAACCCCAAGTTATGGGAGGCATAAATAGAAATGGCAATTTTCTAAAATGGTTTATTGAAAAATTTTCATCCTATTTTGAATTGATAACAGAAGATTTTGAAGCATGGTTTTTAAGATCGGCAAAGAAAACAATGATTAAAAAGTTAAACCCTAAAATCAAGAAACCTATTGTGCCTATTTTCCAGAGACCTGGAAAGGATAGAGATTCCGAATATAAACACACGGATGTTTCAACCCATGAAGAATCTTTCCTACATGTATGTATGTCTGAAAGAACAGAGAAGAACATATGGTGAAATGTTACAGATGCTGCAGCGTAAACTGTCTAATGTATCACTGCAATGTGTTTTTATGCAAGAAAAAGTCTTTTTTGTTGAGAACTTTTTAATTTTGTCACCTTTGGTCCCTGTTCAGATAGAGTTCAATATTATGATGTGCCGACATGAATGACACTTCTCTCTGGAAACACGCTGTTTATCCAATTGAGGCCCAATAAGAGATCAGGGTACCAGAATGCCACATATTACACAAGATGAAGTCCCTGGCTAATGGTACTCGAGAGACCTGGAAACATTAATTCACCTCACATGAGTGAGCAGTCGGCCACTCTAAGAGTTGAGCCCTTAGGAAGAAAGATGCTATATAAATTCCAGGTGTTGTTTCTGTTACTGAGTGCACTGCAAAATGGAGGTAATTCATCTTTATAGTAGTTTTTGATAAGTCACGTTAATATATTTGGCTAAAGTGCACTGTGTAAGTTGTGTTAATATATGTGTATATGACATGATCATTTCTTTATCAACTGTGTAACCTATATGTTCTGATTTCAAAAATTAACCCTTGTCATCCACAACAATAGGGAGGATTCGATGTAAGATATCAAGTTGGGTGCAGCAAGTGGCTGAAATGGTTAGTGTGAAGGTGCACTTTGGGGAGAACATTTTGTTTATGTTTATGCAGCAGGACTGATTACCCAAAGACAAGTATTCGATGTACATCCAAATGGTTTTCATAACTTCTACTTCTGTGGCTCCAGTAGATAAATATTTAATGAGGCTAGCATTTCCTTGTTGCGGGCAGAATGTGAGGTCTTCTTAAAACAGAGAAATTCAACCTTTGTAGAATTTGATGGAGAAGCAGCTGCTTTAAATGTGAACCTCGGGTTGAGGTCAAGAAGGACCCAACAATTAACAGAAAGTCTGTGAACGTGGTTCCTTCCCTACTAAGGGACCTAGTGATTCTCCTTTCATCTTCCTTGTCCATTGTTTATTGAAATACCTCCACCTGCCCACCTGCCCTGGTCACAGCGGGCAGAGAGGCTGGACCACTGCTATTTGAGGACGGGGGTACCTGACACAGCCAGAGCTAAACCATTCATCTGCTTGCCTAACACATGTGCGTGTCCAGGGCCTCCCTCAGGCCAGGGGGAACACAGGGATCAGCAAGAGAGAGAAGAATCTGCCCCATGGAGCTTCCATGGAGCTTCGGGAGCCAGAAAGTAAACTAGGAAACAAACAAATGATGAAGAAATGCTGGGAAGGAAAGTGTTGCGAGTTCAAGGGATGGAGGAAGGGAATGTGGATGGTTCCCCCAGAAGTCAGAGATGTGACAGTCAAGCAGCCCTGAATGGAGGGAGGCAATTCTGGGGGGAGGTTCTTGCAGGCAGAGGGAAAAGCAAAAGCAGCACACTGAAAAGAAGGTGAACCTGCTTGTCTGAGGATCAGAAGAAAGCCCACGTGTCTGGGTGGAGGGAACATGGTCAGGAAGTGGTGAAATCATCAGGGTAGCCAGGGGTCCAATCACAGGAGGCCTGGAAGCCAGGCAAAGTAAAGCTTTCTTTAACGTGCTAGTTTAGCAAAATTGAATGAACAGATTAAAAAAAAAAAAAAGAAAAGATTAGATGAGAAAGGAAGTGAAAGAAATGGTAAATGAATAAAAAAATAGAACGAGTTTTATGGGAGAAAATCCTAAAAATAACATGTTTGGAGAATGACCTTAAATCCAAATGACCTCCCCAGTTTAAACCCTTGAAGATTGCACACACTTAGATCATAAACACACCAATCACAGACGAGCCTGTATTTTCTTCTCGAAATGGTTTAAGTCCTTCCAGGCCCTGACCAGGAATCTGTGTAGCTGCTTCTCCTACTCGCTGCCATGAGACTGAATTTTCCTAGTCTCACGGACCCTCCCTTCCTGCCCCTACCAGGGAAAAGAAGGCTAGTTTAAGGGAATAGACTTAAAAGTAAGTAATGTTTTTAGTGAGAATCTTAATGTCCCAAACCCAAGCCCCTGAAAGTTTGTTAAATATCAGTTTCACAATGGCCATCAACTTCTTATAACACCCCCATCAACTTCTTATAACACACCCAATGTGGCAGGGAAAATTAGAGCCCTGGAGACTTCCCATTCTCACGTCCTTGCCACAGATCCCGTGTTCTTCAGGTTCTTCACCTTAAAGGAAGAACACTGCCTAGAGTAAAGTAATACTGAATGAAGAACTCTGTCCTCCCATAATCACTACTAAACAAAAATAACCAAGCCTAGTGAAGCCACACACCTTCCACAGCTGCAGCCCCAGATAGGACTGCACCTGTCGTCTCTGTGTCATTGCTGTCAAGTGACTCTTTTTTCCCTTTGACTTTAGTTATTTCAAAAACTTTCGATACTGCTCCTATGCTCCCCATGTCCGAATATGTATGCCCTTGACTGACGGCATTTCTTCATTTGAGGACCTCTTGGCTAACAATATCCTCAGAGTATTTATCTGGGTTATAGCTTTCATAACCTGCTTTGGAAATCTTTTTGTCATTGGCATGAGATCTTTCATTAAAGCTGAAAACACGACTCACGCTACGTCCATCAAAATCCTTTGCTGTAAGTATATTTCCCGTGTAAATGGATTAAGGGTATCTTCAGTGTGCTGTGCTCTAGATTATATCAGCCTTCAGCAAATGGCATTTAATACGAGTTACATATTCTTGGAAATTTTTTTTTAAGTATGAAAGTCCTATTGTTCTCTTTGGTTACTCTGTTCTGGATTGCATGAGTCTGCAGTGATTTATGTCTTGGAAATGAAGTAACAGGGAGTCAATGAGTCAAGGGATGGATTATAGAAGGACAGGTTGTAGGTTACAAAACTATGCTTTGTTTAACCTTTAATTGCAGTAACATCCATGTTCCTCAAGCCCAGAAAATTACTCCTTTTATTAAATATGTAAGTTATATTTTTTACTGTTTAAAACCTAGATTCCCTACATGACCCAATGGACTGTAGCCCACCAGCCTCCTCTGTCCATAGGAGTCTCAATGCAAGAATACTGGAGTGGATTGCCATACCCTCCTCCAGGGAATCTTCCCGACCCAGGGATCAAACCTGTGTCTCTTATGTCTCCTGTATTGGCAGGCAGGTTCTTTACCACTAGCGCCACCTGGGAAGCCCAGGCTCCCCACAACCCTAATTATCTCCCTACCACCACTTTTTCAAAATTATAAAGATGCAGTGTAGTACTTTAGAGATAATATACCTTTTGAAGTCTGTTGACTTCAAACAGTACTCCTAAGTACTATTGTGGGTGTTTACGTTAGTTCGTTTAGGACAGTATAGAGGAAGCAGATCTAATCAGAAAACGAAGACAGAGATGCTGAAACTGCCAACACACACTCTGTGATTCTTCAACAGGTGCGGACTGCCTGATGGGTGTTTATCTGTTCTTCATTGGCCTTTGCGATCTAAAGTACCGTGGGCAGTATCAGAAGTACGCGCTGCTGTGGATGGAGAGCTTGCAGTGCCGCCTCCTGGGCTTCCTGGCCATGCTGTCCACTGAGGTCTCTGTCCTCTTGCTCACATACTTGACCCTGGAGAAGTTCCTGGCCGTTGTCTTTCCCTTCAGTAACATTCGTCCTGGAAAATGGCAGACCCTGGCCGTCCTCATCTGCATCTGGATTGTGGGGTTCTTAATAGCTGTGACTCCATTGTGGAAAGAGGATTATTTTGGAAACTTTTATGGAAAAAATGGAGTATGTTTCCCACTTTATTATGACCAAACAGAAGATATTGGAAGCAATGGGTATTCTCTTGGAATTTTCCTAGGTAACTTATTTCTCATTTCCTGGACAAACATCATTTTGATAGAAGTACCTCAAATTTCAGTAAAGCCATATTTGTCCATTTCAGAAAGTAAGCAAATATAGTTAAGACTGTCTCCTTTTTTTAAAGAAAAGTTCTTGCTGCATATTTATAAGTGTTTTATTAAATTTTTATTAAAAGATTTAGTATGAAAAACAAAAACATACTGTCAGGATCTCCAAATGATCTTTTTTATTATCTGTGAGACCCTTTGATTTTATGTTCATACACAATGACAATGATCTGGAGGAATTCCAGTTCACTGCCATGTCCTGTGACCCTTCCAAGTTATTTGAACTCATTTTTTCACAGTCTAGATATGAGCCAAATAAATAATAATAACAAAATTCTTGAAATTCACTAGCAGGAGATTATTTGAATGGAAATGCCAGAAAAGTTTATTGCCTTTCATAAATGCAGCTCTAGAGTCAGCAACAGAAGGGTGCTTTTCCATTTCCTTAATTCTCCCTAATTTGTTAGAAAAGAAAACCCAACCTTTTCTATTACAAGTGAATGAGAAGTTTAGCCCCTAAAGATTAAAAAAATGTTTTATATTGTCTAATAGGTATCTCTCTTGCTTAGCACTAAGGCCATCTCTGTGTTCTGTCTTTAACCAGGGCTGTATCATCAATTCAGTTCCCCCCTTCGCATCTGGTCCCCTCATCTAAGGAAGAAATAAGCTCTGTCATCCTTTCTTTTTCATCAAATGTTTTTTCTTCAAAATATGCCTCTGACTTCTCTTTCTTTCAGTCTCTATCTGCTGCTGTACCTTTCTTTAAAGCCTTATGACCTTCACCCTGAATTATTACATTAGTACTTGCTGGTGTTTTGGCCTCTGGGGTCTTTGCTCTCCTGTTTATCTGTTCACCACCTGAGTATCCCAAGGACTGAGTATCCTCTGCTTGGAGACCTTTAGGAACCCCTACAACCAGGGTTAAGTTTAAATTAGTCACTTTAAAGCCCATCACAAAATGGCCCTAAGCACAATTCCCAGCTATTCTGGTCCTATTCCTTCTCCCTCTGAAAAAGAAAACACTTAATTTGCACCATTTTAATAATACTTCTCACACACAAGCCTATTTGGTAGTTGTGTTTCATGGCTATATCATGTCTGCAGTAATGTAAGCCGTTCCCAGTAGAGGTGCACTTCATGGAAAACTTCCCTCCCCGACACACGCAGAGCCACACACACACACACACACTAACTACCTTATATTCATGGATTCAAAAAGGATTTATTGAGCACCTACTATAGGCCAGGCACTGTTCTGGGTACTGGAGATCAAATAGATTGGTCCCCACAGACCTGCAGCCAGCAAGGAGGATGAAGACAAGTAAACACGTCCTTGTGTCACCAGCTGACAGAAACCAGGAAGGAGGAGTGCAGACTGTCCTAGGAGCCCAAGATCTGAGGACCGGGGAAGGCGCCTCAGGAAAAATTAGCCCAAATGGGGGCCCAAAGCATGAGGATACACGGGCCAAGTGAAGGCAGACATTGTGTTCCAGGAGTCAGAGACCCGCAGCCAGGGAACAGGCCCAGATACAGGGCAAAAGAAGTTTGTGTGGCTGGATCTTGTGGTGGAGGGTGTGGGGTGGTTGACAGGGTTTAGCACACGCGCACACACACACACACACACAAATATCATCTGCGTTTACACAGCTTATGTGTGAGACATGGAGACTTAAAGGCCAATATTTTTGCTTAAAAATAAGAATATATAGTTTTAAAATAATTTATAAATTTTAGAATATATTTAGATTTAGAGAAAAGTTGCAAAGACAGTACAGTTTCCTGTATTCCAGACATGCCTCACCAGATTCCACTGTTGTTAACATCTCACATTCCTATGGTGTTTCCAGAACATACACTTCTGAACCTTTCTATAGGTCTGTTTTCAGGATTTGTACCGGAGAAACATCTTTAACAGTCTTTTTTTTTTTTATTTATTCTTAACTTTCTGACAGTAGACCTAAGATCAACCCATTTTGTGAAATCCAATTGTATGGTTTTGTAATGAGATTCCATGCGAAATGTTTTGGATAAAAAAAATGAAACACCATGAGTTTATAGTATTTTTCCCTAGACTTTACTAGTCTTACATACAATCTACTCAGATGGACGTTTTAAAACAACTTTGAAATTATATGGATATTTTACATTCACTATAAGGAATAAGATGAGCCCTCAGGATTTTTATGGTAGCAAGAATATAACAAAGTGACCAAAAAGTCACGATCGTGGGATAAGTGGCTCTAAAGCAGTAATTCATATAGTTGACTTTTTAGTTTTTCTCTTACTCTTCTTTTTTCTAAAATAGTCTAAAGAGTTCTGAATTTGGGTTTAGATGACTATGGACAATCTGAAGGAAAATAAAGATTTTTTTTTGTCCTAGGTATTATTTTGATTTAAGACCAATAAACATGAGAAATAATGTTTCTGATGCTATTATCTTTTTGATATCCCAAGGTTATCTTAATCATATTTATAAGATAAAGGAATAGGGCATATTGATTTTTTGATATGTACATGTGATTATAGTAATCCCTTAAGGTTTGAATTTGCAGAGAGATAAAAAATTAAGTAGCCTTTTTCCTGCTTTAAAAAAGCTACAGATTACCCCATGATAGACCTAGATCTGAATTTCAAAGTCTATAATTCTTGGTAATGTGTTTATGTATTTGAAATATCTTTTTGATCTGGCGAACCCAATGCCTTTATTCCAGTTTATAGCCGTGAGTTCAGGGTTTTACCTGATTACCACTTGGCTAATACAAAGAATGGTTCTTGGAAAAGGCACCATACCAAACATCTAAGTAATACAGTGTTTCTGCTGTTGATGTATACGCCCGAGATGTTAAGAGCTGTGCTTTTCCCAACAGGTGTGAACTTGCTGGCTTTCCTCATTATTGTGTTTTCCTATACTGTCATGTTCTGTTCCATTCAAAAAACTGCCCTGCAGACCTCAGATGTGAGGAGTCACATGGGAAGAGAGGTGGCTGTCGCGAACCGTTTCTTTTTTATAGTGTTCTCTGAAGCCATCTGCTGGATTCCTGTATTTGTAATTAAAATCCTTTCCCTCTCCCGGGTGGAAATACCAGGTCAGTCCCTTCTATGATTCCCAAGCACGTTGTGTCTGCTTTCGTCCTCTGTTTGACGAGGTCAGAATACAGGGTCTTACGTGTAGTGAATTCTCCACAAATCCCTACAGCTTGAGTTATGATTTCCTCAGTGTTTATATACGCATATATACGTATATAAATAAAATATATTATATATTACATATATATTTTTATATAAATAAAATAAATATATATGTGTATATATATAATTTTATTTGTTTTTTACTGTTCTAGCCTTGCTTGCTGTGCGGGCTTTTCTCTAGTTGTGGCGAGTGGGGGCTCCTCTCGAGTTGCAGTGCACGGGCTTCTCATTGCAGTGGCTTCTCTTGTTGCAGAGCACGGGCTCTAGGGCGTGTGGACCCAGCAGTTGCAGTCCGTGGGCTCCAGAGCACAGGCTCAATAGTTTTGGTGCATGGACCTAGCTGCTCTGCAACATGTGGGATATTTCCAGACCAGAAATCGAACCCATGTCTCCCGCATTGGCAGGCGGATTCTTTAGCACTGAGCCACCAGGGAAGCCCTCCTCAGTGTTCTATAATCAGTATTTTAAGATAGGAATTGGATAATGGTGTAAGCCTGACTAGAATAATAAAAACACAGGAGATAGAGAAAAACCGCATCTTAGTGTCTCACTTCCACCGGAGCTAGATAGTGGTGCTTCACCAAGGGTGCGTAAAACAGAACAAAATATCTATGCCCAGGTTCCAGCCTGCCTCTGAATTCAGTCTATAGGGACCAAGGCCTGGGTATGGATATTTTAGAAAAGATTGCCCTGTGATTCTGAGGTGCACCCCCCTGGTTAAGAACCACTAGTCTGTTTCACGGCCCTGGCCATGTGGTTGTCACACTGGGCCCGGTGGATGGCTAAGTAACAAACGTGTGTGTGTGCTTAGTCGCTGTCATGTCCAACTCTTGCAACCCCACAGACTATAGCTTCCCAGGCTCTTCTGTCCATGGGATTCTCCAGGCAAGAATACTGGAGGGGGTTGCCGTTTCCTTCTCCAGGGGATCTTCCCAACCCGGGAATCAAATCCAGGTCTCTTGCATTGCAGGCAGACTCTTTAAGTAAAAATCTCCTCCAACTATTTATGTCCCTCTGGCTTGTCAGATGTCTTACAAATGCCACACAACACCCACCACATCCCTTTAACCTATCAGCTTAGTCTCACGACAAGGTTTTCTGATAGTAGGGGTTGTGGTAGTTCGTTAGTTGCTAAGTTCTATCCGAGTCTTTTGGGACCCTATGGTAGGGTAAGTAGCCCGTCAGGCTCCTCTCTCCATGGGACTTCCCAGGCAAGAATACTGGAGTGGGTTGCCTTTTCCTTCTCCAGGGAAGGAACCTGCATCTCCTGCTTTGCAGGCAGATTCTTTACCACTGAGCCACCAGGGAAGCCTGATAGCAGGGGTAGTAATCGTCATTCTCGGAGAAAGTCTAAGACATTTCAGACCATGATAGGGAACCAGATCAGGAAGAAATTACTATGAAACACTATTGGGCCACACGTTAGTCTTTCTCTACATTTTATAGTTCAGCAGTTTGAGGTTTGTCTTGAATGTCGCAGTGGAACCAGGAGAAAAGTCTTTACCACACTTGACTAAGCCTCTCCTTCCTCGCCCAACTTCCCATGGTGTTGGGAAAACTTAAACCCACCCCTTCCCCACCCTCCAAGAACTGTGGGGTCTTCTCCACCATGACAGGTGGCCAATAGTACCTGGGCTCAGCCACAAAGGTAAGCCGGCTTCAGCCCTCCCATCTCAGTCCTGAGATGATCTAACCTTACACCACCGAGTGACCCTGAGACTAACGGGACACCTCATTCCTGATCACAGCTTCCTTTAAGGACTCAATAGACAAAAAAAAAAAAAAAACAGTTTTTCTTCCATCACATACTGTTTGTATCTAATTTTTTAAAAAATTAAGGACAAGTAATATATAGTAATATAAAACTTCATTGAATCAATCTAAGATATGCTAAATACAAATGTTTTTCTTTCATATTCTTTCCAGTTAAAAAGAAATAAGGAAAAGAAAGAGAAGACGGGATGAAAAAAGGAGAGGCAAACATAGAAAAAGGAGAAGGGAGAGGTCAAAGGGGAGGAGGAAGGGGCAGATAAGTAGTCAGAGAAGAGATGGAAAGCAAACCGGAAGAAGAACAGAAAGGATGTAGGGAAGAGCGGGACTAAGAGAAGAGCAAGCAACAGTGTGTGAAGGATAAGAAACTGCGGGGTGGGGAAGCAAGAGGTTGCAGTCACAAAGGAGTGGGAGAGGGGAAGGCAGGATGCTGGTCTCCCGAAATGACAGTTCTCTGACTCT
>NW_011494628.1:2033665-2037351 GCF_000754665.1 Bison bison bison
AAGATAGGGGAGGAGGCAGCAGAGTGTGGTGGGTCTGGAGAACCACAGGGCTTAGTGCTGAAAAGGGACGTCCGCAGAGCCGGCCCAGCTCCCGGACATCAGTCATGTAAGTTATCATCAGCCCCTTTCACAGATAAGGCAGTTGAGGTCTGGGGAGCTTAGTGATTTGCCCACAGTCTCAGAGCTAAGAAGTGTGCAAGCCTAGGGTCAGGCTCTATTTGAGGAGGAAAACACATTTCATCCTAACCAAGTAAATGATGTAGTCGGCCCATCGTACCTCTGCATTCCAAATCCATGGATTCAACCAACCGCACACCAAAAGTATTGGGGGAAAATTTTCCAGAAATTTCCAAAGAACAAAACTTGAATTTGCCTTGTGTTAGCACATATTTGCATAGTATTTACATTGTATTTATAACTCTTTACATTCAAGTACATTGTATTAGGTACTATAAGTAATATAGAGATGATTTAAAGGGAGGATGTACATAAGTTACATGCAAATGCTATGCCATTTTTTATAAGGGACTTAAGAATCTGCTGATTTTGGTATATGTCCCACCGTGGATATCAAGGGACAACTAAATTCAGAAAATGCTCTGTCATCCAAAATATCTCCTCCCTTTTTGTGAAACATTTCCCTTACATTTCCCTTATATTCTATTAGCCTTTGAAAGGCTTCACACAGAAGGAATTCACTGAGTTTTGAGATATATATTTTTTGCTCCTCAGATCTTCTGACTCCATTCTGAATATAGTAGTGTAAGGCAAGAAGATCTTCAGGACTGAAATTTAGACCAAGTTCAGATCTGACTCTAAACCAGAAGATTCCTGGACATTGTCCAATTAATTGCTCTTTTTCCTATTTTTCTATAAGGAGAGGCAATAGAAACTAGAAAAGTACGTATCAATCTATAGTTTATAAAGTGTTTTCACATAATGTTTCCTCCCATATTGATTTACGACAAATACAGAGTAGTTACTAAAACTCAGAAAAGTTCATGTAGGACCTTGAATCCGTAGCTCCTATGCTCTTCTGGCAAAGAGATTTTCCATAAGGTCAGAGAAGACTTAGATGGAACAGGTAGCCCTCTCAAAAATGGCATTAACTATAGCATGTAATGTGTTTTGTGTGTATTAAATCTTCACCTTTCTTTCACGTTTCGTTTCCTTCTCCAGACACAATCACCTCCTGGGTCGTCATTTTTTTCCTTCCAGTAAACAGTGCCTTGAACCCAATCCTCTACACTCTCACAACCAGCTTTTTCAAGGACAAGCTGAAACAGCTGCTGCACAAACATCGGAGAAAATCCATTTTCAAAACTAAAAAAAAAAGCGTGTCTACTTCCATCATGTGGGCGGATGACTCCTCCGCACTTAAACCTGGGGCTTTGAGCAAAATAAACCTCGAGGACAATATAGTGAAACCAATTTCCTAGTCACGGTTTTGGAGCACTGGGCTTCAAAGGGACTACCTGAAAAAGCACAGCGTTTGGAAGATGACGCCTGCAACGCTTTTCATCTTTACTGAGAGCAAAACTTGACTGCACTGGGAGCATAGTAGGAGGGTGTCGGGCATGACGTTCCGATGGCAGCCGTGGTGTTTACCACCTGAGGACTGTACCTGAGGGTCTCCTCACCCCGACGTGCCTGCGAGGCACTAATGACCCATAAATAGCAGGCTGATGGGCAGTGGACCTCTATCTCGGCAGCACGGCCAACCTACCAATGGATGCCCGCCCTTTGGCCCTGCACAGTCTGCTCTTAAATTGAGTTGCACTGTCATTAAATAAAAACATTCATGACATCTAATTCTAGCGTGGCCATAATCGCATTAAGCCTAAATCGCTTTCCTTGCTTTTTCAACGTCAAATGAATCCATCAGCATCCTGCTGAAGTGATAGCAAAAGGACTTCTGAGATGTCCACTCACCTCAAGTCCTCCCTAAGGAGGCCAGTGGAGCGGCAGCTTTGAAAGCAGAACTTTGCACAAGGCTCGAAGTCTAATATATGACCAGAGGGGCGTGCTGACTATTCACCTGGTACCCTTCACCTTTCTGGCTTGTATGTGATGTCAGAAGAGCTGTGCTCTCAAAATACTTTTCTTAAGGTTGCCCATACCACAGAGGAAAATTGGGCATTACAACTGCCAAAAACTATATTTCCATATGTTTTAAAATATAATTTCTCTAGAGCATCATCCCTATTGCTGGCAAGTTCTGCCTTCACAGAACACACAGATAAGTGTGAAGGGGGATTTAAGAATACTGGACTCAAATAAATTCCCACTGTTTTTAACAAACAAGCTAGTAAGTTTGTTCGTTTTGGAAAATGAAAAGCACTTGTGAAGGCCTGGACATGTTTTTGTACTGAAAGATTATATGTGAAAAAAAGAATCAGGTAAATAAAATTCTATTTTGCAATTGTCTGTGTATTATTTTAAGTTCAACAAAGACCACATTCATGTGCTCAGTAGCTTCAGTCATGTCCGACACTATGGACTGTAGCCTGCCAGGCTCCTCTGTCCATGAGATTTTCCTGGCAAGAATCCTGGCGTGAGTTACTGCGCCCTCCTCCAGGGGATCTTCCTGACCCAGGGATCGAATTCATGTCTCCTGTGTTTTCTGCACTGGCAGGCAAATTCTTTTCTGCTGAGCCACCAGGGAAGACCAGCAAAGACCAGTGATAGGGCTTATTGACTATTAACCACTTTTTCTCTAGTAGAGAATATAACTCAGAAACAAACACATAACCTCAGTTAACAAGATGCTTTTTACATTTTTTTTTCTTCCCCCCCTTTTCCAAATCATGAAGCAGTAACTTAATTTCTTTATTTTTCACTTCCTTCGGAGTTCCCTTAACGAGATGAAATGTAAGCAGGTGAGAACCCCAGACCACCTCCTACTGCTTATTTATCTAGTAGCACCCAGGATGAAAGGAATTCCAGAATTGATGCATCACACCTGTTTTGGTGACCTACTGTTATTATCTAATATTGACTAAAACCATCACGTGAGTTCCTTTATTTTGATCACGTGAGATATTTCTGACATCAGTGAAATCTTTCCACATTTATTCTAGAAATAATTTCCCTCCCCATCGACAAAGCTGCCCTTTTTTCTTACAGTTTCAAATTTTCCTCCTCTTGTCTCCTCACTATGATTAGTTACTTCCCCATGTGCCTATTTTATTAAATGTCCTTTCTAGTCCTTGAACATCATATGATTTATTTCCTAATACATTTCCCAACATCAGAAGCATAAATAAGGAATAGACCCTGAGCCTTGGGTATTTCAGTCTTAGCACAAATGTGTATCTCCCAATTTCCCATTCCTGAAAGGCATCAGGCATGGGCCAGGAAGTGAGGCTCTGGGAACTGTTTTTGAGTGTCTGCGCTCTTGCTATTGAGCTTTGGGCATGAGGAGAAGCACAAGGGCAGATGCACCATGGAAACTAGCAGCATATGTCAGAAGAAATGGAGGTTATTGATGCGTATTGGTCAGCGGCATGCCAACCAATAGTACAAAATTGAGTTCTAATAGCTTAGTGATATATAATCTTATTCTGTATTGAATATATAAACAGAAAACCATCAGAAACCATCAGAAAACCATCAGCTTTATTTGTGCTAGACATAGCCTGGCTTTCCGCCCCCCCACCCCTCAAAGGGAGGGTTTTTTTTTTTTT
>NW_011494628.1:2037451-2037915 GCF_000754665.1 Bison bison bison
CCATAGGTGTACACGTGTTCCCCATCCTGAACCCCCCTCCCACCTTGCGCCCCATACCATCCCCCTGGGTCATCCCAGTGCACCAGCCCCGAGCATCCTGTATCCTGCATCGAACCTGGACTGGCCATTTGTTTCACATATGATATTATACATGTTTCAATGCCGTTCTCCCAAATCATACCCCCTCCCTCTCCCACACAGTCCAAAAGATTGTTCTATACAGCTGTGTCTCTTTCACTGTCTTGCATACAGGGTTATTGTTACCATCTTTCTAAATTTCATATATATGCATTAGTATACTGTATTGGTGTTTTTCTTTCTGGCTTACTTCACTCTGTATAATAGGCTCCAGTTTCATCCACCTCATTAGAACTGATTCAAATGAATTCTTTTTAATGGCTGAGTAATACTCCATTGTGTATATGCACCACAGCTTTCTTATCCATTCATCTGCTGATGGACGT
>NW_011494628.1:2038369-2039894 GCF_000754665.1 Bison bison bison
ATTTGCTATTATTTTCTCCCATTCTGAAGGCTGTCTTTTCACCTTGTTTATAGTTTCCTTTGCTGTGCAAAAGCTTTTAAGTTTAATTAGGTCCCATTTGTTTATTTTTGCTTTTTTTTTTTCTTGTCTATCCACAAACAATTTTTTTTTTATTTTTATTTTTTTTAGATTGATGTCCAAAAACAGATAAATATATTTTAAGAAATTAAACTACCTAACAACATTTCGTATAAAACAGGGTACAAAAATTCTGAACAAAATTTTAGCAAATCAAATAGAAAAATGCATATGAAGGACAATATTTCATGGCCAAATATGATATAAATTGAGAATGTAAGGTAGATTTAACATTTGAAACTAACACATCAGATCAGATCAGTCACTCAGTCGTGTCCGACTCTTTGCGACCCCATGAATCGCAGCATGCCAGACGTCCCTGTCCATCACCAACTCCCGGAGTTCACTGAGACTCATGTCCATCGAGTCGGTGATGCTATCCAGCCATCTCATCCTCTGTCATCCCCTTCTCCTCTTGCCCCCAATCCCTCCCAGCATCAGGGTCTTTTCCAATGAGTCAACTCTTCACATGAGGTGGCCAAAGTACTGGAGTTTCAGCTTTAGCATCATTCCTTCCAAAGAAATCCCAGGGCTGATCTCCTTCGTAATGGACTGGTTGGATCTCCTTGCAGTCCAAGGGAATCTCAAGAGTCTTCTCCAGCACCACACTTCAAAAGCATCAATTCTTCGGTGCTCAGCCTTCTTCACAGTCCAACTCTCACATCCATACATGACTACAGGAAAAACCATAGCCTTGACTAGATGGACCTTTGTTGGCAAAGTAATGTTTCTGCTTTTGAATATGCTGTCTAGGTTGGTCATAACTTTCCTTCCAAGGAGTAAGCGTCTTCTAATTTCATGGCTGCAGTCACCATCTGCAGTGATTTTGGAGCCCAGAAAAATAAAGTCTGATACTGTTTCCACTGTTTCCCCAGGTATTTCCCATGAAGTGATGGGACCAGACGCCATGATCTTCGTTTTCTGAATGTTGAGCTTTAAGCCAACTTTTTCACTCTCCTCTTTCACTTTCATCAAGAGGCTTTTGAGTTCCTCCTCACTTTCTGCCATAAGGGTGGTGTCATCTGCATATCTGAGGTTATTGATATTTCTCCCGGCAATCTTGATTCCAGCTTGTGTTTCTTCCAGTCCAGCGTTTCTCATGATGTACTCTGCATGTTTATTTAACACCCTGTTAAATAAACAGGGTGACAATATACAGCCTTGACGTACTCCTTTTCCTATTTGGAACCAGTCTGTTGTTCCATGTCCAGTTCTAACTGTTGCTTCCTGACCTGCATACAAATTTCTCAAGAGGCAGATCAGGTGGTCTGGTATTCCCATCTCTTTCAGAATTTTCCACAGTTTATTGTGATCCACACAGTCAAAGGCTTTGGCATAGTCAATAAAGCAGAAATAGATGTTTTTCTGGAACTCTCTTGCTTTTTCTTTTTTCTTTTCTAATTTTATT
>NW_011494628.1:2039994-2044712 GCF_000754665.1 Bison bison bison
AAAAGCTTCTGCACATCAAAGGAAACTATTAGCAAGGTAAAAAGACAGCCTTCAGAATGGGAGAAAATAATAGCAAATGAAGCAACCGACAAACAACTAATCTCAAAAATATACAAGCAACTCCTACAGCTCAACTCCAGAAAAATAAACGACCCAATCAAAAAATGGGCCAAAGAACTAAATAGACATTTCTCCAAAGAAGACATACAGATGGCTAACAAACACATGAAAAGATGCTCAACATCACTCATTATCAGAGAAATGCAAATCAAAACCACTATGAGGTACCATTTCACACCAGTCAGAATGGCTGCGATCCAAAAGTCTACAAATAATAAATGCTGGAGAGGGTGTGGAGAAAAGGGAACCCTCTTACACTGTTGGTGGGAATGCAAACTAGTACAGCCACTATGGAGAACAGTGTGGAGATTCCTTAAAAAACTGGAAATAGAACTGCCTTATGATCCAGCAATCCCACTGCTGGGCATACACACTGAGGAAACCAGAAGGGAAAGAGACACGTGTACCCCAGTGTTCATCGCAGCACTGTTTATAATAGCCAAGACATGGAAGCAACCTAGATGTCCATCAGCAGATGAATGGATAAGAAAGCTGTGGATATACATATCCACATATACATATACACAATGGAGTATTACTCAGCCATTAAAAAGAATACATTTGAATCAGTTCTAATGAGGTGGATGAAACTGGAGCCTATTATACAGAGTGAAGTAAGCCAGAAGGAAAAACATAAATACAGTATACTAACGCATATATATGGAATTTAGAAAGATGGTAACAATAACCCGGTGTACGAGACAGCAAAAGAGACACTGATGTATAGAACAGTCTTATGGACTCTGTGGGAGAGGGAGAGGGTGGGAAGATTTGGGAGAATGGCAATGAAACATGTAAAATATCATGCACGATGCTGGATGCTTGGGGCTGGTGCACTGGGACGGCCCAGAGGGATGGTATGGGGAGGGAGGAGGGAGGAGGGTTCGGGATGGGGAACACATGTATACCTGTGGCGGATTCATTTTGATATTTGGCAAAACTAATACAATTATGTAAAGTATTTTTGCTTTTATTTCCAATATTCTGGGAGGTGGGTCATAGAGGATCCTGCTGTGATTTATGTCAGAGAGTGTTTTGCCTATGTTCTCCTCTAGAAGTTGTATAGTTTCTGGTCTTACGTTTAGGTCTTTAA
Source organism: Bison bison bison (assembly GCF_000754665.1). NCBI lineage: Eukaryota > Metazoa > Chordata > Mammalia > Artiodactyla > Bovidae > Bison > Bison bison. The sequence goes on from NW_011494628.1 coordinate 2,041,208, forward strand.
TCCATTTTGAGTTTATTTTTGTGTATGGTGTTAGAAAGTGTTCTAGTTTCATTCTTTTACAAGTGGTTGACCAGTTTTCACAGCACCATTTGTGAAAGAGATTGTCTTTTCTCCATTGTATATTCTTGCCTCCTTTGTCAAAGTTAAGGTGTCCATAGGTGTGTGGATTTATCTCTGGGCTTTCTATTTTGTTCCATTGATCTATATTTCTGTCTTTGTGCCAGTACCATACTGTCTTGATGACTGTATAGCCTGGCTTTATTATATCACCATGTTTTATTCTTGCTTTATATCTGATTAAAGTAGCCCATGCCCATCAAGAAAAGACCCCGATGCTGGGAAAGATTGAAGGCAGTAGGAGAAGGGGGTGGCAGAGGATGAGATGGTTAGAGAGCATCACCAACTCAATGGACATGAATCTAAGGAAACCCTGAGAGATAGGAAAGGACCGGGAGCCTGGCATGTTGTAGTCCATGGGGTCGCAAAGAGTCAGACATGACTTAGCAACTGAACAACAATGCCCATCACAGTTGCTGAAATAGCTTAAATTAAGGATATCAGAGCTTTTGTGTAATTAGCAGTATCACCTCCCCCCAACCTCATCTTGCACCCCAATTCTGTAGCTTCATCTACTGGTCTCTGTAGCATCAAGGAGCCACAAAAGCAGACCCACCTCTCCAGCATTTGTCTCCTAAGGATGACTTTGTTGCCAGGTCAAGTAAGTATTTGGTCATTTGCTACCTATCTACTCATGACACATTTTTAAGATTGTGTCTAATGCCCCAGGTAAATCTTCTCTCTGCTTTAGCATCCTCAGGTTCATAAGCAGAGATCCAAAGAGTGCACATGTTAGAGGTGAGAAATAGTAAAGATTTCATATCCATCATATCCACCCTATCATGTGATAAATACCCCAAGAGAGTCTGAAGGAAATGTATCTTCCAAAACTAACAAGGAATGCATATAAGACGTTATTTCTTTTTTATTTTTGCAGTGTGACATAAACAGGCATACAATTCTATTTAATAAATAGCCTTAGGCAACTTTACTCAAGAAACAAAACATGGAAGATAAGAATTTATGGTTTTACTTATTTCCTTATCCTGGTGAGTAACAGAGAGAAATTAAAAAGCTCTCTTTATATGTATGTGTTTATTTGTTCATGTATGTATCTGTATTATCAGTTGTCTGATTTCTTATTTATGAAAGACAGAAGATGCATATTTAATAATGATAGCATTTATTTCTGAACCAGGAAAATAAAATGAAAGGGTTCTCCTTTTAAATGGCTTTTCAGTGGGAGATCTCAGAGTCCTTGAGAAATACTTCCCAAAGCCCTATAAGCTAATTGAGACCTATTACTCAATGTATTTCATCACACTCATCTTCAGGATATTTCTCCACATGACACAGACAGAAGAAATAAATTGAATAAATGACGAAATAGCGAACAGAAAGGCCAAGTGACAAAACTGCAGATCCGGGAGGGGAACTGCTGTCTGAACAGCCTGGTCCTAGCCTTGGTGGCACTCCTACCTCTACGACCTAAGCAAACTCACAATGAACTTGAGTTATAAACTCGTAACTACTTTATAAAACAGAAGAAATTATTCCTGGTCTGTACAGGACCTAGTAAAGCATTTACTCATTTAGTGACTCTCTAAATTCATGGTTCAAGGGTGTTTGATTCAGTATAGGTTTCATAATGAAAGCCATATACTTTCTAGACAAAGATAACACAAATTTAATACAAGCAGAAATAGTATCACAAGTGAGGGGACTGGCACCATAATTCCAGGTCAGCCATCAACTACTTACAGGACCTCAGACAAATATTTTTCAATCTCTTTCATTCTATGTAACCAACTTTCCTTAAGATTATATCACATAAACTGAAATCTTGTCCGGTTTCTGGAGAGATTTGTTGTGTAGATTAAAACATATGCTGAAGGTTGGTGTAGATTAAAAATCTCAAAGTTTATATAAAGTTCAAGGATTACTCTATTCTCAATTTCCCTTTTCTCAGGAAAAATCAATGCACAGAGCACCCGTGTTCTGAAATCCACCCCTTCTAGTGAATTTCTTTCCAGGAAGATTCTCTTCTGGAAAAAAAAGACTGAAGTGAAGCCTCAGACACTGAAGCTTTTCTAAGATACAGGCACTTCCAACAACACAGCGGTAAGTACAACCTAAAAATCAGGCAGTTGATTGCTAGCAGAATCTAGGAATGCAGTTCAGTTCAGTCAACCAGCCATGTCTGACTCTTTGCAACTGCAGCATGCCAGGCTTTCCCTGTCCCTCACCACTCCTGGAGCTTATACAAACTCATGTCCATTAAGTCAGTGACGCCATCCACCATCTCATCCTCTGTTGTCCCCTTTTCCTCCCACCTTCAGTCTTTCCCAGCATCAGGGTCTTTTCAGATGAGTCCATTCTTAACATCAGGTGGCCAAAGGATTGGAGTTTCAGCTTCAGCATCAGTCTTTCCAACGAACACCCAGTACTGATTTCCTTTAGGACAGACTGGTCAGATCTCCTTGCTGTCCAAGGGACTCTCAAGAATCTCCTCCAACACCACAGTTCAAAAGCATCGATTCTTTGGTGCTCAGCTTTCTTTACAGTCCAGCTCTCACATCCATACATGACTACGGGAAAAACCATAGCCTTGACTACATGGACAAAGTAATGTCTCTGCTTTTTAATATACTGTATAGGTTGGTCATAACTTCTCTTCCAGGAAGCAAGCATCTTTTAATTTCATGGCTGCAATCACCATCTGCAGTGATTTTGGAGCCCCCCAAAATAAAGTCTCTCACTGTTTTCATTGTTTCCCCATCTATTTTCCATGAAGTGATGGGACCAGATGCCATGATCTTAGTTTTCTGAATATTGAGTTTTTTAAATTTCTGAATGCCAACTTTTTCACTCTCTTCTTTCACTTTCATCAAGAGGCTCTTTAGTTCTTCGCTTTCTGCCATAAGGGTGGTATCATTTGCATATCTGAGGTTATTGATATTTCCCCCAGCAATCTTGATTCCAAATTGTCCTTCATCCAGCCCAGTGTTTCTTATGATGTACTCTGCATATAAGTTAAATAAGCAAGATGACAATTTACAGCCTTGATGTACTCCTTTCCCTATTTGAAACCAGTCTGTTGTCCCATGTCCAGTTCTAATTGTTGCTTCCTGACCTGCATACAGATTTCTCAGGAGGCAGGTCAGGTAGTCTGGTATTCCCATCTCTTTCAGAATTTTCCACAGTTTGTTGTGATCCACACAGTCAAACACTTTGCGTAGTCAATAAAGCAGAAGTAGATGTTTTTCTGGAACTTGTTTGCTTTTTAATGATACAACGGATATTGGCAATTTGATCTCTGGTTCCTCTGCCTTTTCTAAATCCAGATTGAACATCTGGAAATTCACAATTCACGTACTGTTGAAGCCTGGCTTGGAGAATTTTGAGCATTATTTTACTAGTGTGTGAGATGAGTGCAATTGTGTGGTAG
>NW_011494628.1:2044912-2045418 GCF_000754665.1 Bison bison bison
GTGTGTTCTCTTGGCAAAACTCTATTAGCCTTTGCCCTGCTTCATTCCATTATCTAAGGCCAAATTTGCCTGTTACTCCAAGTATTTCTTAACTTCCTACTTTTGCATTCCAGTACCCTATAATGAAAAGGACATCTTTTTTGGGTGTTAGTTCTAGAAGGTCTTGTAGGTCTTCATAGAACTGTTCAACTTCAGCTTCTTCAGCATTACTGGTTGGGGCCTAGACTTGGATTACTGTGATATTGAATGATTTGCCTCAGAAATAAACAGAGATCATTCTGTCATTTATGAGATTGCATCCAAGTATTTCATTTTGGACTCTTCTGTTGACTATGGTGGCTATTCCATTTCTTCTAAGGGATTCTTGTCCACAATAGTAGATATAATGGTCATCTGAGTTAAATTCACCCATTCCAGTCCATTTTGGTTCGCTGATTCCTTTTTCTTTTTTTTAAGTTCGCTGATTCCTAAATGTCAATGTTCACTCTTGCCATCTCCTGTTTGAC
>NW_011494628.1:2045518-2046388 GCF_000754665.1 Bison bison bison
CTGGGTCATGACAATCTTTTTTGTACAGTTCTTCTGTGTGTTCTTGCCACCTCTTCTTAATATCTTCTGCTTCTGTTAGGTCCATACCATTTCTATTCTTTATTGTGCCCATCTTGGCATGAAATGTTCCCTTGGTATCTTTGATTTTCTTGAAGAGATCTCTAGTGTTTCCCATTCTATTGTTTTCCTCTATTTCTTTGCATTGATCACTGAGGAAGGGTTTCTTATCTATCTTTTCTATTCTTTGGAACTCTGCATTCAAATGGGTATATCTTTCCTTTTCTCCTTTGCCTTTTGCTTCTCTTATTTTCACAGCTATTTGTAAGGCCTTGTCAGACAACCATTTTGTCTTTTTGCATTTCTTTTTCTTGAGAATGGTCTTGACCACTGCCTCCTGTACAGTGTCACGAACCTCCGTCCGTATTTCTTTCAGGCATTCTGTCTATCAGATCTAATCCCTTGAATCTGTTTGTCACTTTCACTGTATAATCATAAGGGATTTAGGTCTTACCTGAATGTTCTAGTGCTTTTCCCTACTTTCTTCAATTTAAGTCTGAATTTGGCAATAAGAAGTTCATGATCTGAGCCACAGTCTGCTCCTGGTTTTGTTTTTTGGGGTTTTTTTTTTTTTTTTTTTTTTTTGCTGATTGTATCTTTGGCTCCATCTTTGGCTGCAAAGAATATAATCAATCTGATTTTGGTATTGACCATCTGGTGATGTCCATGTGTAGAGTCTTCTCTTGTGTTGTTAGAAAAAGGTATTTGCTATGACCAGTGTGTTCTCTTGGCAAAACTCTATTAGCCTTTGCCCTGCTTCATTCCATTATCTAAGGCCAAATTTGCCTGTTACTCCAAGTATTTCTTAACTTC
>NW_011494628.1:2046488-2053557 GCF_000754665.1 Bison bison bison
CCTTTTTCTTTATTTTAGTTCGCTGATTCCTAAATGTCAATGTTCACTCTTGCCATCTCCTGTTTGACCACTTCCAATTTGTCTTGACTTATGGACCTAACATTCCAGGTTCCTATGCAATATTGCTCTTTACAGCATTGGACTTCACTTCCATTACCAGTCATATCCACAACTGGGTGTTGTTTTTGCTTTGGCTCCGTCTCTTCAGTCTTTTCTGGAATTATTTCTCCACTGATCTCCAGTAGCATATTGGGCACCTACTGACCTGGGGAGTTCATCTTTCATTGTCCATGAATGCAGAGATCAGGGTAATTAACAAGCAAACCTAACTACAAATCACAGACTGGTCTCTTCACATAAGTGTAAAAGTGGGTCTACTGTCACCTGTATTATCCTTTAAAACAGATATAGATGCACTGGGATGTCCAGCCCTTAGGACTCGGCATACTCCTGGGGAAAGCATTGTTAGGATAAAGAGATTATGACTTATCTAATTCCCCCATGGAACCAGCTTAGAACATGTGGTTCTTGACCCAGGACTGATCTCTACCTCCAACTTTGCACCATCAGCCATAAACTGACTCCTGGCTGGTCAACAATGTCTCCCTCCTTCTGCTGGCTCTTCCTCCTCAGCTGGTAATGCTCATAATTCTCAGCAACAAGAAAACAGTCCTCCCATCCTGTACCTTCCTATAGAATTTGTCTTCTCTTTATGGCTAAACGTTTTGAAAGAATGGTGCATTCTTGGTCATCAGCATCTCACCTCCTATGACTTCTCAACAACTGACCTCCACCTTCACCACTCCACTGAGCTGCCCTCCTGAAGATCGAATCACCGAGTTGTCACATGAAACCAATAGGAGGTTATGTCAGTTATGCTTCGGGGCTTCCCTAGTGGCCAGACAGTAGAGTCTTCCTGCAATGGGGGAGACCTAGGTTTGATCCCTGGGTCAGGAAGATCCCCTGGGAGAAGGAAATGGCAACCCCACTCCAATATTCTTGCCTGGAGAATTCCATGGATGGAGGAGCCTGGCAGGCTACAGTCTGTGGGGTTGCAAAGAGTTGGACATGACTGAGCGACTTCACTTTCCTTTTTCCTTTTCAATTATGTGTCAATGAAAATGTCAGTAAGTTACTTTGTTTTCATTGAAGTGTATTTGATTTCCAACATTTCAGGTGTCCAAGGGTCTCTGGCTCTTCCACCACCTCCTGTGCGGGCCACAGGAGGGTGAGAGTGGAGGAGGATTTCTGCAGCAGCTCCGGATGACGATGTCTAAAACTGCAGGGTGACTGACTTCTCCCCGAATGGACTTTGTCCACAGGAGAGAGAAGAGAAAGGCGGGCCAGCAGATCAGTTGCCACTTGTCCTCCTCCAGTTCACTGCTCCTAGGAATATGTCCCTCTATGGCCTACGTCCAGAGACACCCCATTTGGCCAAGCGGGTCCACCTGCCCAGCCACTCTTCTTGGCTTGCTCTGAAGCCATGGCATTTGCACAAACCTTGTACTTGTCCTCATCTTTCTCTGCCTTGCATCCTGCTTCCCTCAGCCCCACTGCTCTAGGGTTGGCTTCCTAGCAAAGCATCAGCTCTTAAGCCTTGATTCAGGCTCTGGCTTTTTGAGGGAATCCAGGCTAAGACATCCCACAAACCAGCAATTCAACTTGCAGGTGTTCACCCTGGAGAAACTGCAGCACATGGGCACAGACAGATGAATACAAAGATGCTCAATCTTACCATGTGTGTTCAGTATTTGTATTTGCGTGAAAGCAGAGGCAATCTAACTGTCCTGCAGTAGAAGAATGCATAAATGATGGTAATTAAAACAATTCTTATATAGCAGTTAAAGTGATCTCATGTATCAAATAGAGAAATGTCAAGAGCATAATACTGATTAAAAGCAAAATTATAAAAGATGAACAGTGTAAGTTATAAAAGATGAACAGTATAACATTTACCCAAAATTTTACAACACAAAACAATGTGTCCCCTTACATATTTAAGCCATGGGAATGATATTCTGCAATTTTAAGAAAGGATTTACCTCTGGGAATGAGAGAAAAAAATTAATCTGTCTTAAACAGTTGTTCTTAAAAAAGACCTAAAGCAAGTATCACTAACGTGATTATCTGTTTAACTTTGCCAGTGTATACATTGTTATCAATTATATTAGTTCATAAACCTTTCTGTGGTTCCACCATCTTTTAAACAATTTTATTTATTTACTTATGGTTGCTCTGGGTCTTTGTTGGTGCTTGCGGGCTTTCTCCCGAGAAGGCAATGGCACCCCACTCCAGTACTCTTGCCTGGAAAATCCCATGGACGGAGGAGCCTGGTAGGACTGGGGTCGCTAAGAGTAGGACACGACTGAGCGACTTCACTTTCACTTTTCACTTTCATGCATTGGAGAAGGAAATGGCAACCCACTCCAGTGTTCTTGCCTGGAGAATCCCAGGGACGGCGGAGCCTGGTGGGCTGCCATCTATGGGGTCGCACAGAGTCGGACACGACTGAAGCGACTTAGCAGCAGCAGCAGCAGCGGGCTTTCTCTAGTTGCGGTGAGTTGGGTCTACTCTTCATTTCAGTGCAGGGGCTTCTCACTGTAGTCAGTGGCTTCTCTTGTTGGGGAGCCTGTGCTCTAGGTGCTTGGGCTTCAGTAGTTTGCAGCACCTGGGCTCAGTAGCTGGGGCACACAGGCTTCAGTTGCTCTGCAGCAGGTGAAATCTTCCTGGACCGGGGATCAAACCTGTGTCCCCTGCATTGGCAGGCAGATTCTTATCCACTGTACCACCAGGGAAGTCCCCACCATCATTTAGAATTAAAATGTAAATGTCTTAAGCCCTGATCCTGCATATCATGGCATTAACATGTCTTGAGGTGTCGTCAATCAAGGTTTCTTTAAATTCTCAGGGGATTTATAATTGGCGAAGTCAGTTCGTCTTCTGTGAGCCCTTTCCTTCCCCCCGACCTCTTGCTCTGGGCTTCCTCTAGCCTCATCTGTCTGGGCCACAGGCCTTGGTCCTCCCAACAACACAGGTGCAGAGCAGAGGGATGTTGTAGGCAGGACTGGGTTACCCCTCAACTCTGGGCATCATCGCTAACACAGAGCTACTTGTTTGCAGACTTAGAGCTGAGGATAATGAAGACAGATTGCAGTTCAGTCAAAAAAAGAACTTGAATAAAATGTGTTCTAAAACTTCATTCAGCCATTTCTATCTCTACATTTAGGTCCACATTGTCTCCATCTTTGGGGGCTTTTCTGTTATACACACACATGCATGCACATATACCTTCTCCTTACCCTGACTGCCAGCCTTCCATCCCATAAGTTCTGTTAATCCCTCCTTCAGAAGAGTTTTGTTTTTTAACCTCTGCCCCAAACTGAGTTTCAAGCCTACCCTTGCTTATCCAAAATACGAATCTACATTGCTAAACAAAGGGCCTTCTATTTAAGGTCTCCACCCTTTGGCTGCACAAAACAGAAGGAAAAGCTTTGAAATTTTCGGGTTTCCTTTAGCATGAACAAATTTTATGAAAAATAGCTTCCCCCTACAAGTCTTTCTGAAAACAAAAGGAAAACAGTATGAAAATTCACTTCATATCTGTTCAAAATAAGTTTGCAAGCTTGGTGAAATGCCCCCATACCCAACTCAGCCCCCCTACCCATACATACAAACACTAGAAGCCCTGAAATCTAGATTCATTTAGTATAGGGGCAAATGCTTCATCCACCTTAGTTGACACCAAAGAAATGTCTGTATTATGGCCCAGTGTTAGAATTACTGTTCATAAGGATGATGCCTTAGATGTGAATAGCCTTCCATAGTTTATGAAGAACTTTTATATAGAAAACAATCTGTATAGAAATATACGTGTGTGTTGTGTTTGACTCTTTGCAACCTCATGGCTCAGATGGTAAAAAATCTGCCTGCAATGCAAGAGACCCAGATTCAATGCCTGGGTTGGGAAAATCCCCCAGAGAAGGGGATGACAACCTACTCCAGTATTCTTGCTTGCAGAATTTCATCGACAGAGGAGCCTGGAAGGCTACAGTCCATGGGGTTTCAGTTCTACTAAAAATTATTTGTGATCCCTTATATATTTCTCTGGGCTTCCCTAGTAGCTCAGATGGTAAAGCATCTTCCTGCAATGCAGGAGACCTGGGTTTGTTCCCTGGGTCAGGAAGATCCCCTGGAGAAGGAAATGGAAACCCACTAAAGTTCAGTTCTCTCAACACTCAATATTATTCTTTATACCCTACCAAACTGTATCGAATCTTCTGTCACCAAGAAAAGATTAGATTAGTATAAGAGTTCTGTAGAAATGATGCTTTTGAACGGTGGTGTTGGAGAAGACTCTTGCAAGTTCCTTGGGCTGCAAGGAGATGAAACCAGTCAATCTAAAGGAAATCAGTCCTGAATATTCAATGGAAGGACTGATGCTTAAGCTGAAGCTCCATTTGGCCACCTGATGTGAAAAATTGACTCATTGGAAAAGACCCTGTTGCTGAGCAAGACCGAAGGCAGGGGAAGAAGAGGACAACAGAGGATGAGATGGTCAGATGGCATCATCGACTCAATGGACATGAGTTTGAGCAAGCTCTGGGAGCTGGTGACGGACAGGCAACCCTGATGTGCTGCGGTCCCTGGGGTCACAGAGTCAGAAATGACTGAGTGACTGAACTGAACTGAACTGAACTGACTATAGAAAGGATCAAGTGAAAAGAAATATAAACGATTTCAGACGGAATTTATTCCAAACTTAAGCTTTGATGGATAAATGGTTACCTAGAATAGTGCCTAATGCATAGTAGGTGCTCAAGAATTTGTTGAATGAATGAATGAAATGTGTATATCCTTGGCTGCCTGAAATCACTATTTAGTTATCCAGAATGACTCAAGGGTTTTAGATAGCTACAATGGTGTTATCCAGGATGCTGGGATGTATGAACACATCTCCCAGCATCCTGGATAAATGAAACTTTCTGGCCCTTATTTTATTTATATATGTGTATATATATATGTATATATATATATATACACACACACATACACCAGCTGAGCCACCAAGGAGGCCCTATACATATATATATATATATATAAAATATAAATTTCTATCTCTATTACTCTCTTCCTTGCCTACATCTTTGGTCTTCAAAGCCACATTAGGAGGTAAAGATTGTCAGTGTACAAGAAAACATACACAGGGATATGTCTACCTAGAGGAAGACACTGAGATTCCAGTAAGAGTTTTTCACAACTTTGTTATCTACTGAATAGAGTACCTTTTGTGTAATTTTCAGTGACATCAGACTTTCTTAAAGGAGTGAGCTTATGTGACGACCTTCTTCCTGGCACTGAAGATGAATGTGGCTGTGCAGAATACAGAGATGATAGAAGGTGAGTAAAGCCCTTGACTTTGATTCATGAGATGGGGAAAATTTGCTCAGAGAATGGAACACATCAGAGAACAGACCTCGGAGTCCCAGGCTCGGAAGAGACTGCCCAGTGGTTGAGCAAACAGCAGAGTTTTATTAGGCAGAATTTGCTTCACAGAGTAAGAGAAGAGAGAAGGGATTCAAAGAGAAAGAGTGAAATCAGGTTTTAAACTTTTATACAAATACTGTGTCAGGCTTGAAGCACAGTGGAGAGTTTAGAAAACTAAACCAAAATAGAAGCAATGTCTATCTAACAAAAATGCCAGAATGTTCTTAAGTCATCTGCAAAGCACATTCAAGAGAGGAGAGAGGTCTTTGCAAGAAAAGACAGCAAGCCCTGAATGGGTTCCTGGTCTATGACCATGCGAAGCTTAGAAAATACACCAAAATATTGAACTTGCATGATTGTGTTGAATTAAAAACTTGTTAAATGATTCAAACATCTTATGACAAGTGAACACGAATCCAAAGAAACAAAATTCCATTAACTCAATGCAATTTTGAATCAGCAGATATTAAGATTCAATTTAAGAATTAAAGATTTTGTAATAGCCTCTAGCAAGAAGATAAGGGCTTTCCTGGGGCTGGATTCAGCCTTCCCCGATATCCACAGCTGCTGAATAGCTTCCTCTGCCAGGTCTATTCCCCATCTCTCTAAACCCCATCTCACTAAACCCCATCTCACTGCTGAGACCCAACAGGCTCATTCCCAGGTTGACAGTGATGCTGGCAAAGCCACAACTGGTGGTTCGTCTTCTCAACAATGTAAGTAATATCACACAAACTAAATTATGCCAACATTGAAAGGACAAACAAAAAAATGCAAACCACCCACAATCCCACAACTTTAATATAATATGACTTTCATTTATTTATGTTCTGGCCTTTATTATGTTAATATATACATTTCCATCATTTCAAATCTAGCATATGTATGTATGATTACATTGTGCTGTTTTTCAAGAGTGTAAATTTTTTTCATGTTCCCTAGTTTTCACAATTGCTGTTTTTTCTATATTGAGATGCATGATTTTCCACTGAAGTATTAATCCTAATTGATTTAACCACTTCCCTACTGTGAAACATTTTGGTTCTTTCCAACTGTGTTTATTCATTTGGAAAACATGAAGTGCCTTTTATGTGGTAAACATGGCAGTAAACATTAGAGACATAAATAATCCTTGCTCTTGACAAATTCAGGAGGAAAGAAATACAGTCACTGAAGGGGAGACCTGGGACTACACTGCCTGGATCCAGAGCTCCCATGGCATTGGTCCTGCAGCCCAGCTCACCTCTCCTTCTACCTAATCTGCCTCCTCCCACTCCCTTCCACAGGTGTCAACCCCGAGTACACCCTGACGAATCCCTTCAACACTAAACTCTGTCTCAGAGTCTGCTTTCTGAATACACCAACTGGTGAAACACCATAAGAGAAAGATGAGGTTGCCAGACCCTTGGGTAGAATTGGAATGTGAATCTCACATCAGGCATCAAAAGACCTGGTTCAAGTCCCAGATCAGCCACGGAGAGGCAGTGTGATCATTTTTTGTTTGTTTGTTTGTTTGTTTTTAATTATTTAGTTTAATTGGAGGCTAATTACTTTAAAATATTGTAGTGGTATTTGCCATAAATTG
>NW_011494628.1:2053657-2054205 GCF_000754665.1 Bison bison bison
AAAAGACTCTGATGCTGGGAGGGATTGGGGGCAAGAGGAGAAGGGGATGACAGAGGATGAGATGGCTGAATGGCATCACTGACTTGATGGACATGAGTCTCAGTGAACTCCAGGAGTTGGTGAGGGACAGGAAGGCCTGGTGTGCTGCGATTCATGGGGTTGCAAAGAGTTGGACACGACTGAGCAACTGATCCGATTTTTCTGGAATTGAGCTGCAGGAGCTGCTTGTATATTGTTGAGATTCTTTGTCAGTTGCTTCATTTGCTACTATTTTCTCCCATTCTGAAGGCTGTCTTTTCATCTTGCTTATAGTTTCCTTTGCTGTGCAGAAGCCTTTAAGTTTAATTAGGTCCCATTTGTTTATTTTTGCTTTTATTTCCATTACTCTGTGAGGTGGGTCATAGAGGATCCTGCTGTGATTTATGTCAGAGAGTGTTTTGCCTATGTTTTCCTCTAGGAGTTTTATAGTTTCTGGTCTTACATTTAGATCTTTAATCCATTTTGAGTTTATTTTTGTGTATGGTGTTAGAAATGTTCTAGTTTCATTC
>NW_011494628.1:2054305-2055202 GCF_000754665.1 Bison bison bison
TACATGTTTCAATGCTGTTCTCTCAAATCATCCCACTCTTGCCTTCTCCCACAGAGTCCAAAAGTCTGTTCTTTACATCTGTGTCTCTTTTGCTGTCTCGCATATAGGGTCATCATTACCATCTTCCTAAATTCCATATATATGTGTTAATATACTGTATTGGTGTTTTTCTTTCTGAATTACTTCACTCTGTATAATAGGTCCCAGTTTCATCCACCTCATTAGAACTGATTCAAATGCATTCTTTTTAATAGCTGAGTAATATTCCATTGTGTATATGTACCTCAACTTTCTTATCCTTTCATCTGCTGATGGACATCTAGGTTGCTTCCATGTCCTAGCTATTGTAAACAGTGCTGCGATGAGCACTGGGGTACATGTGTTTCTTTCAATTCTGGTTTCCTCGGTGTGTATGCCCAGCAGTGGGATTCCTGGGTCGTATGGCAGTTCTGTTTCCAGTTTTTTAAGGAATCTCCACACTGTTCTCCATAGTGGCTGTACTAGTTTGCATTCCTACCAACAGTGTAAGAGGGTTCCCTTTTCTCCACACCCTCTCTAGCTTTTATGTTTGTAGACTTTTTGATAGCAACAATTCTGACTGGCATGAGATGGTACCTCATTGTGGTTTTGATTTGCATTTCTCTGTTAATGAATGATGTTGAGCATCTTTTCATGTGTTTGTTAGCCATCTGTATGTCTTCTTTGGAGAAATGTCTGTTTAGTTCTTTGGTCCATTTTTTAATTGTGTTGTTTATTTTTCTAGTCAAGGCTATGGTTTTTCCTGTGATCATGTATGGATGTGAGAGTTGGACTGTGAAGAAGGCTGAGCGCCAAAGAATTGATGCTTTTGAACTGTGGTGTTGGAGAAGACTCTTAAGAGTCTCTTGGACTGCAAGG
>NW_011494628.1:2055302-2073400 GCF_000754665.1 Bison bison bison
GAGATTCTTTGTCAGTTGCTTCATTTGCTACTATTTTCTCCCATTCTGAAGGCTGTCTTTTCATCTTGCTTATAGTTTCCTTTGCTGTGCAGAAGCTTTTAAGTTTAATTAGGTCCCATTTGTTTATTTTTGCTTTTATTTCCATTACTCTGTGAGGTGGGTCATAGAGGATCCTGCTGTGATTTATGTCAGAGAGTGTTTTGCCTATGTTTTCCTCTAGGAGTTTTATAGTTTCTGGTCTTACATTTAGATCTTTAATCCATTTTGAGTTTATTTTTGTGTATGGTGTTAGAAAATGTTCTAGTTTCATTCTTTTACAAGTGGTTGACCAGTTTTCCCAGCACCACTTGTTAAAGAGATTGTCTTTTCTCCACTGTATATTCTTGCCTCCTTTGTCAAAGATAAGGTGTCCATATGTGCATGGATTTATCTCTGGGCTTTCTATTTTGTTCCATTGATCTTATTTCTGTCTTTGTGCCAGTACCATATTGTTTTGATGACTGTGGCTTTGTAGTATAGCCTGAAGTCAGGCAGGTTGATTCCTCCAGTTCCATTCTTCTTTCTCAAGATTGCTTTGGCTATTCAAGGTTTTGTTTGTGTTTTTTTGTGTGTGTGTGTTTCCATGCAAATTGTGAAATTATTCATTCTAGTTCTCTGAAAAATACCATTGGTATCTTGATAGGGTTTGCATTGAATCTATAGATTACTGTGGGTAATACACTCATTTTCACTATATTGATTCTTCCAATCCATGAACATGGTATATTTCTCCATCTATTTGTGTTATGTTTGATTTCTTTCATCAGTGTTTTATAGTTTTCTATATATAGGTCTTTTGTTTCTTTACTAGATTTATTCTGAAGCATTTTATTCTTTTTGTTGCAATGGTGAATGGAATTGTTTCCTTAATTTCTCTTTCTGTTTTCTCAGTGACTAGATATAAGTGCAGGATATAAAATTAACACACAGAAATCCCTTGCATTCCTATACACTAACAATGAGAACACAGAAAGGCAAATTAAGGCAGTGGGATCTTGAACAAGCCTCTTACTCTCTTGAACCTCAAGTGTTGGTTAAGACAAGAGTAATTCCTCCCCATCTATCTTACACAGTTATGGTCCTGAGGACTTAACAGTAAGATAAGATGTATCCTGGGAAAACACTCTATGGAATGTAAGAGGTTCAATGATTTGTTATTCAATAGATTCTGGAGTTGTTCTTTTCTTTGCTTATTATTTAAGTTCATCCTTCTCAGCATTAAACCATTCAGATTGCTCTAGAAAAATATTCCCCTGGACTATTCTCATAGGTGGTTATAACTAACTCTTCAAGGCTCATGTGCATGTGAATGCTCAGTTACTCAGTTGTGTCCAACTCTTTCTGAGCCCAAGGACTGTAGCCTGCCAGGCTCCTCTGCCCATGGGATTCTCCAGGCAAGAATACTGGAGTGGGCTGCCATTTCCTTCTCCAGGGGATCTCCCTGACCCAAGAATTGAATCTGCATCTCCTGTATTTTCTGCATTGGCATGCAGATTCTTTACCACTGTGCCAAGTTGGAAGCCCCTTTAAGGCTCATAAAGAGATGTAAAAAATCAAGAACTCTGAGTGACTGTCAAAGGACTCTGCAAATTTCACACAAACATTTCTATATAAGGGAATTCCCTGGCCATCCAGTGATTAAGACTCAGCACTTTCATTGCTCTGGGCCTGGGTTCAATCTCTAGTCAGGGAACTAAGATCCTGCATGATGCAGCCAAGAAATTTTTTCTACACAATATATTTTGTGACTACACACTCAGATCCTAGGCTACACAAACACCTGTAGTCTTGGATATAAATGAACTACATGAGACATAAGAGAGCTCGCAGTAGACAGGAACAGATATAAAGGACATATATGGGCCCAAGTCCTGTTAATGTATAGGAAGTTATCTGTTCAGTTCAGCCACTCAGTTGTCTCCAACTCTTTGCAACCCCATGGACTGCAGCACACCAGGATTCCCTGTCCATCACCAACTCCCAGAGCTTGCTCAAACTCATGCCCATTGAGTCAGTGATGCCATCCAATCATCTCATCCTCTGTCATCCCCTTCTCCTCCTGCCTTCAATCTTGCCCAGCATCAGGGTCTTTTCAAATGAGTCAGTTCCTTGCATCAGGTGGCCAAAGTATTGGAGCTTCAGCATCAGTCCTTCTAATGAATATTCAGAACTGATTTCCTTTAGGATTGACTGGTTTGATCTCCTTGCAGTCCAAGGGACTCTCAAGAGTCTTCTCCAACACCACAGTTAAAAGCATCAATTCTTTGGTGCTCACCTTTCTTGCTAGTCCAACTCTCACATCCATACATGACTACTGGAAAAGTCATAGCTTTGACTAGACAGACTTTCGTTGGAAAAGTAATGTCTGTGCTTTTTAATAGACTGTCTAGGTTGGTCATAACTTTAATTTCATGGCTGCAGTCACCATCTGCAGTGATTTGGGAACCCAAGAAAATAAAGTCTGTCACTGTTTGCATTGTTTCCCCATATAGGAAGTTATAGTACAATGATTTTATGGGGAGGGGGTTATATTGCTGATGTGTCAGCCCATCCTGGGCTTCCCAGGTGATGCAGTGGTAAAAATCTGCCTGCCAATGCAGGAGACACAGGTTTGATCCCTGGGTCAGGAAGATCCCCTGGAGGAGAGCTTGGCAGCCCACTCCAGTTTTCTTGCCTGGGAAATACCATGGACAGAGGAGCCCGGCAGGCTACAGGCCATGGGGTCGCAAAGAGTCAGACATGACTGAGTGAGCACACACACACACAGCTCATCCTGGCTAGAGAACTTTGTAAGTACAACTTGGTTCACTTTTCTTCCTGTCATTGAAGCTTCTTCATAAGTAGGAATCTCATCAGAGAGATAGTAACTCAACTGGAAATCAGGACAATGATGGACTTTTGGATTTACAGTGGAAGGAGAGACTGACGATGCAGAGGCTGGATGTAGTGGGGTCGGACCTAGAGACTGTCATACAAAGTGAAGTAAATCAGAAAGAAAAACAAATATCATATATTAATGCATATAAGAGGAATCTAGAAAAATGGTATAGATGATCTTATTTGCCAAGCAGAAGTGGAGACACAGTTGTAGAGGACAAATATATGGATACCAAGGGGAAAAGGAGGGGTGGGAGGAATTGGGAGATTGGGACTGATATATATACAGTATTGACATTATGCATAAAACAGATAGCTAGTAAGAACCTACTGTACAGCACAGGGATCTCTGCTTGATGCTGTGAGGTGACCTAAATGGGAAGGAAATCCAAAAAAGAGGCGATATATGTTTACACATAGCTGATTCACTTTGCTGTATGATAGAAATTAACACAAAATTGTAAAGCAACTATACTCCAATAAAACTAATTTTTAAAAAAAAACAAAACAAAGCAAAACAAAAGCCTACTCTTGGAAATGAAACTGCTCTGTCAACATCAGCAAACAAAAGTGAACAAATTATCCTTGATTTCCCCCAAAATATTAACAAATAATTAACAAAGAAAGTGGAGTCCACTTGACAGTAAATAGAATAAGATCTAGGCTAAACAAAGAAAATGCAAAAAAGCAAAGTGTTTTAAGTTTCTCTTCTCTACCCTTCTCTGTTTCTCTCCTTTCTCTGACTCTTTAGATCTACCAAACTTTGCACAGATTTCTTCTCTTGCAGTCCCTTGGTCTCCCAAGCTCCTCACCCTAATTTGGCTCTCCATGACTCAGAATCCTTATTTTACCTCCAACCATCAATCCAAGGTATGTACTATTTCTCCACTTATAACCCCAATAGTCAGTGGGTTCTTACGCCCTTGGGTTTTAAAGGGTAACTAGCTAATCCAGAGGCTACCCAGGTGGCGTGCTGGTAAAGAATCTGCCTGCCAATGCAGGAGAGGCAGGTTCAATCCCTGGGTCGGGAAGATCCCCTGCAGGAGGAGATGGCAACCCACTCCAGTATTCTTGCCTGGAGAATCCCATGGACAGAGGAGGTTGGCAGGCTACACAGTCCATGGGGTTGTAAAGAGTTGGACACGACTGAGCTACTGAGCACACAGTTAATCCAGAGGCTAACATAGTATTACAGAAAAGAGTCTTGTAGGGATGGGCTACTCCCAGATAACATGTAAAAAATGCATGTTACTAATAACCTCCTAAAGACAAGTGGTCTGTGGGAACCATTTTTCCCATGAGAGAGTCTAATGATGGACACTCACACTTGACAGCTAAGAAGGGCCAGGCTCCATCTGCCTGGGGTGCACAGATAACTGCAGCCAGAATGACCACTCTCACCCCAATCAGAGGAGGTTCCTCCCAGCCCTGATCTCTTGACATCAAGGCCCTCTACCTCCAGTTTCCTTCCTTCAGAGTTCTGGGAACATTGATGCTATCTCACCAAAAGCCTTTCTGATTCCCTTAATTCCCTCAGTCTGAGAGTACACTTGGCTTCAGAACAGAGAGGATTGAAATGTCTGTCAATGATGATCTCCTCTGATCTGGCAATCCTGAAGGATAAATGTGCCAAAATGAGACAATTAAAGGAGCAGTGTCCTGTGCATAAGAAAGAACTATGATGTATTAAAGTACAGAGTGCCACCCAAATGATAAGGAGTAGGTACCCAGACATGCTGTCAGTATTTTCACTTTAATATTTACAAAGAAAAAAAATCATGAAGCTTTAAAATTCCTCCAGTGAAAAGAATCTTAAACCAACAAACAAAAAAAAACCAGACTGGATATATATAGGGACTTCAAAGGTGGCTCAATAGTAAAGAATCTGCCTGCCAGTGCGGAGACATGGACTTGATCCCTGGGTCAGGAAGATCCTCTGGCTGAGGAAATGGCAACCCACTCCAGTATTCTTGCCTGGAGAATCCCATGGACAGAGGAGCCTGGTGGGCTACAGTCCATGGGGTCACAAAGAGTTGGACAAGATTGAGCATGCACGAATGTATAACTAATTCACTGAACTGCACTCTTGAAGCTAACAAGGCATTGTAATTCAGCTATACTCTAATAAAATGTTTAAAAGAAAAAAAAATTCCCCCAGCAGAATCATTCTGCATTTCCTGAGGTAGAGGCTGTGAAAACAGAGTGAGATTGCCAAGGGTATCTGGGGAGGCTGATCAGCAGTGACAGTAAACAGCAGTTTCCTGTGAGAAGCACAGCTGGCATTTAGACAGGGCGGGAAGAGCAGAAACCGAGCAAAGCGGATGGCGGGAAGTGAACCACGATGAATGGAGAAGCCAAGCCATGATAGTAAGCGGTAAAGTACCGAAGAAGACCTCAGCAAATGCCACTGCTCACAACACACACCCGCCACCATCTCCTGATCTCAGGATACCTGAAGCATAACCCCCCACACAGCAACCCTTCCTTTATTCTTATAAATTGGCAACAGGCCCACATCACTGATGTTGCACCAAAGTCCTGACTATACAAAATAACTAGAGACAAATCATTCACTCATTTGGTGAAACGAATGGAATGGACAGTGGGGGACAGGGACAAGACAGATTTCATCAACTTCCACACATTCCAGAATGACCTTTATGCTTGCAGGGCTTCCCAGGTGGCCCAGTGGTAAAGAATCCACTTGCCAATGCAGGAGATGCAAGAGATGTGTTTGATCCCTGGGTCGGGAGGATACCCTGGAGTAGGAAATGGCAACCCACTCCAGTATTCTGGCTGGAAAAATCCCATGGATAGAGGAGCCTGGAGGGTTATAGTCCACGGGGTCACAAAGAGTTGGACACGCCTGAACAACTAAACACATTTTATGTCTGCCTTTCACTTGGATGTTAAGACATGTATGTGGTTGAAAGAGACTTTTATTCCTCTTGTTAACATATTCAGGTAGCTGTGTTTCACACGATTAATATACAGGTATATGATTTAAATTTGGTCAATTTTGCTTATTTTTGTTTGTGCCTTTTTATCACCCTCTCTCTATTTCTTTCCCTCCTTCCTTATCCCAGAGCAGCCACTTTTCTACACTTTGTTTGACATTTCCAAAATTTTATTTTATTTAGTCATTTATTTATTTCAGATTCCACATATAAATGATATCATGTGGCATTTTTCTTTCTCTTTCTGGCATATTTCACTTAGCATCATGTCCTCAAGGTCCATTCATTTGTCACAAATAAGAGCATATCCTTCTCTGTTATATTATTCTGTCTGAATCACAGTCAATTGTATTTACAGACCTTTCATGACTTATGATAGGGTTATGCCCCATAAACCCACTGTATGCTGAAAATATCATAAGCTGAAAATGTATCTGATACCCCTAACCTACTGAACTGGAGAAGGCAATGGCACTCCATTCCAGTACTCTTGCTTGGAAAATCCCATGGAACGAGGAGCCTGTTAGGCTGCAATCCATGGGGTCGCTAAGAGTCGGACACAACTGGGCAACTTCACTTTCACTTTTCACTCTGATGCATTGGAGAAGGAAATGGCAACCCACTCCAGTGTTCTTGCCTGGAGAATCCCAGGGATGGGGGAGCCTGGTGGGCTGCCGTCTATGGGGTCGCACAGAGTCGGACACGACTGAAGTGACTTAGCATAGCACAGCAACCTACTTAACAATGTAGCTTAGCCCAGTCTACTTTCAATCTTCTCAGGACACTTAACATTAGACTACAGTTGGGCAAAACCATCTAACAGAAAGCCTATTTCACACACAAAAAAGTGTTGAATATTTCATGTCATGTATTGAATTCTGTACTGAAAGTGAAGAACAGAATGGTTGTTAAGGGTATGGAATGGCAACAGGAGTGTCAGCTGTGCAGTCACGTGTTCCTCTGGCTGACTGGGAGCCAGGCTCCCAGAACCACACGAGAGAATAGCGTAGCATGTTGTCACTAGCCCAGGAAAAGATCAAAATCCAAAGTACAGTTTCTACAGAATGCATATCATTCTTGCACCAACATAAAGTCAGAAATCATAAGTCAGACTGTCATAAGTTGGAGATCGTCCATGTATACATCGCACCGTCTTTATTCATTCTTCTGTGGATGGACACTTGGGTTGATTCCACGTCTTGGCTATTGTAAACAGTGCTCCTGTGAACGTGAAAGTGCAGCCATCTCTCTGGAACTCTGTTTTCGTTTACTTTGGATGTATACCCAGACGTGGGATTGCTGGATCAAATGGTAATTCTATTTTTAAATTTTTGAGGAACCTCCAAACTGTTTTCCTTAGAGGCTAAAACCATTTACGTTCCCACCAACACTGCACAAGGGTTCCCTTTCCTCCCTGCACCCTTGCCAATGCTTGTTATCTCTTGTCTTTTTTATTTTTCATTTTTATTGGAATATAGTTGCTTTACAATGCTGTGTTAGTTGCTACTGTACAGCAAAGTTAATCAGCTACAATGTGTACATATATCTCCTCTTTTTTGGATTTCCTTTCCATTTAGGTCATCACAGAGTATTGCGTAGAGTTCCCTATGCTATTCAGTAGGTTCTTATCAGTTATCTGTTTATATAGTAGTATATGTATGTGAGTCCCAATCTCCCAATTCATCTCACCCCCTCTTCCCCTCTTGGTGTCCATACATTTATTCTCTACCTCTATGCCTCTATTTCTGCATTGCAAATAGGTTCATCGGTCTTGTCGTTTTGATGATAGCTATTCTGACATGTGTGAGGTGATGTATCAATGTAGTTTTGATGTGCAATTCCCTGATGATTAAGAAAGTGGAAACCTTTCCATGTACCTTCTGATCATTTATGTGTCTTCTCTAGAAGAATGCTTGTTCAGTTCCTCTGCCCATTTTTAAATTGAATTGTTTGTTTTTTTTTTTGCTTTGAGTTGTATATGTTTTTTTATATATTTTAAATATTAACCCCTTAGCAGATATATGAGTTGCAAATATTTTCTCCCATTCCCTAGGTTGCATGTTCTTTCATTTTGTTGATGTGCAGAGGCTTTTTAGTTTGATGTATTCCCACTTCTTAATTTTTGCTTTTGGTGTCAAATATAAAGAGAAAGTCACTGCCAAGACCAAAGCCAAAGAGCTTACCCTCTACGTTTTCATGTAGATCAGTTCTGTCAACTTTGGTCAGTTATAAAGAAACTTTATTCCTGAATGACTTGTTCATTGAGTTGTCACTGTGAAAAGAAAACAATATTAAAATACAGACTTAGAAACACAAAAACTATAACAAGTTTTGCAAGGTTGGAGTGCTACTCACTTTTGCTTAATATCAGGTTGTCAAAATTAATAATCATCACTGCAAGAAAGAAATAATTTATTTTTTCATAGCCTTGACTAAAGATTCAATTTTTACAAGGTGGAGAAAAATTGTATGATTTTTTTTGAGATGAAGAGTTTATTCAATTTGCTTCAAGGACATTACATAACTGCTTATTTTGGTTAGCATAATATTTTGTTGTGCAATTAATGCTATTAATTTATACCATCAAATTGTATGATTTTTAGCAATTTCCCCCTTAGTATCTGAATAATCTTTTTATAATTAAGGAACAAAATTTTTTAAAAAAGAAACATTTAAAAGAAAAGTTCAATTGTGTCAATGTACCTAATGGATATTTTAAAATAAACCAGATTATATTGGATTGGGCTTCCTCTCCTAATAACTGACCCAGAAAAGAAGTTAATTTCTTGGAATGTAAAGTAGGACTATTTCCTTGTATTTGTCTGTTAGTCAAATATCTTAAATCCAAACTGATAATGGGTATATATAATACATCTGGCATTAAATTGTTTTAAAAATTAAATATGTTATTTCTCTGACCCAACAGCTATTACTGAATACTACAGAAATGTCTGTAATTGTGTTTGTATGCACAGTTATAATGGTTTCTGAAATATGATTTAAAAATCAATACCTAAAAGTATTTTAAATGCATACTTGGGCATTATTCATCCTAGAGGCATGCACATTTTATTTTCTAGAAAAATCAAAGACATATTTTGTCAAACCAAAAACTGCATTTTCAATATGGTCTATATGATTTGATTGTGCAGGGACAATACTTAGATTTAACCAACTTAAAGGATGAACCTAAAAGATGAAAGAATATTAAACTTGAATATTATTTCCCTGATGGCTCAGTTGGTAAAGAACCCACCTGCTCATGCAGGAGACACAAGAGACACGAGTTTGATCCCTGGGTCAGGAAGATCCCCTGGAGAAGGAAATGGCAACCCACTTCAGTGTTCTTGCCTGGAAAATTCCATGGACAGAAGAGCCTTGTGGGTTACAGTTTATAGGGTTGCAAAGAGTTGGACAAGACTGAGTGTGTGTGTGCACATGTGCACGCATGCACGCACACACACACAGAGGAGATGAACTAAAGGATGAAAGAATATTAAACTTGAACAGCATAAACATAGATTTTCTGCAGCTAAATTCTGTGTTTTAGTAATACGTAGCTACCACAACCACTGACTAATGATTAAAGTAAAAATTAACTGTAAGTTTCTTTTATCCTAACATTTCTTTTAAAGTATAAGAAAAAGACCATTTATATTATTTATGAGCTTAGTATTATTTTCCATTGATTATATAATGTTTATTTCATTTTTCTAATGTATGTTTGGAAAAACAAGATAACAATATTGTAGGGAGTACATTAATGAAGAGCAATTACTAAATAACAAATCAACAACATTTATAACAAATATAAAGTAATTGCTAGGGTTTTTAGGTCCTTAGGAATTTTTGAATATTGAAAGAGCAAACAGATATAAATATATTTTGCTTTAGTTTAGGTTTGTAATTTTTCTTCCCATGTTTACTTTTAGGGAAATTAAGACACATTTTTATGGAAAAAAATTTACTCTATGATTACATTTTACTTCAAGATTTTTAAATTCATGCTCTATAAATAGACTGTAATCAAACTAATTAATAATACTACATTAACCTGGTTCATACAAATCAGGCTACAGTTGATACAACACTCATTACTATTCATCTTTAGTTTATATATAATTGAGTTGATTTGTTTCCAAACAAAAATATATTGAGAATATAATTTTTATTTATAATAATTAAGTGTGCAAATCCACCAAAATTATATATTTTGCTAATCCTTTGGCACTTGAGAATCTATAATTTGGGTAACTTTTCAGCACATGCCTGAAAATTCTAAATTTACAATATATTGTAGTTTTAGTTGCCATTGAATAGTGACCTCAAATTGGAAGCTTTAACTGTTAAATACTCAGAGCTTCTTACTTCAGACCTTGGTAGATGTTGGTTTGAAAAGACTTTGAGAGAAATACGTTACTTAGAAACATATAGTCTAGGGTGGAAATGAAATACATAAAAGATTTCACAAGAAATTCTGATGTCTGCAGGCAGACCCAAGGACACGTCCGCTGAACCACACCTGACCCACAGAGTGGCAGAGGGTGAGCTGTGTGCAAGATGGAAGCTGAGAATAATTCTGCAAATGTGCTGAAAACAATCCAGATCCTCTCAGTACAGTCTCTCAATCTCCACATTCCAACTCAGGTGGGAATCTCCCTCCCCTTGTCCATTCCCATCCCTCAAGCTGTAATTTACACTTCTGTCTTCAAGGTGGCTGCTGAGTATAGTTTCACCTGATTTCATTTCAATAAGGGAGACGCTCTCTGAAGTAAGGGAGACGCTTGCTGTCGGGGATTTCCAGACTCTGCGCAGGGGTAGAGGTGGATCTGCCCTGATCGTCGCATTTCCAGGCCCTTGCAGGTGGCCAGTCTTCACGTGAGCCCTCCACGCTGTCTAGTTAACAAGTGTCCATCTGGTTTTTTTTTAATTTATTATTTATTTATTTGTGGCTGCACTGGGTCTTTATTGGGCTTCCCAGGTGGTGCTAGTGGTAAAGAACCCATCTGCCCGTGCAAGTAGACATAAATGACGCAGGTTCGATCTCTGGGCTGGGAAGATCCCCTGGAGGAGGGCATGGCCACCTACTCCAGTATTCTTGTCTGGAGAATCCCATGGACAGAGGAGTCTGGCAGGCTAGGGTTGCAAAGAGTCAGATGTGACTGAGCAGCACAGCAGCAGCAGCAGCGTCTTTCTTGCTGTGCAGGCTTTCTCTAGTTGCAGTGAGCAAGAGTTACTCTCTAGTTATGGTGCATAGGGCTTCTCATTTCAGTGGCTTCTGTTGTTGCAGAGCATGGGCTCTAGGTGCTCAGGCTTCAGTGGCTGCAGTGCTTGAGCTCAGTAGCTGTGACATAATGGCTTAGTTAGGTCTAAGCAACTAAGTGGAGCTCAGTTGCTCCGTTGCATGTGGGATCTTCCTGGACCAGGAATCGAACCTGTGTCCTATGCATTGGCAGGTGGATTCTCAACCACTGGACCACCAGGGAGGTCCCAGCATCCATCTGATTTTTAAATCACACTGAGGGTTGCAGAACACAAGGCCTCAGGAACCAACCTAAAACTGAAAACATTGCAGTTGTTAGTTATATATAGTGTAACATATACATGGTTCTTCCAGTAGTCAGGTGTCTTTTAACCTGATAAAAGCAGTGAAGTGCTAGCTGGAAATGAGAACCAAATCTGCAGAACTAGCTTAGGTGATTCAAATCTTCCAGAAAACACTTACCCTGAACCAGTCCTGAGACAGCCCTCCATCTATTGCAGTCACCACCAATGTCAGAGCTCCTCTAGTTCATTTCATAACTAGACCTACATCCTTTGAAAGGAGTAACATGATTGTTTTCATGTTAAGTGGTCAAAGACAACCTGGCTATAGTAGTTTTTAAAAGAAATCAAAAAGAGAGAGTTAAGAAGTAAAAAGGATGAGTTCATTTTTTGAGACAAGTTTAGCTACATCAAAAAATGCTTCAAGTCAATTTAAAAAGGAACGATTTCACTGTCAATCTTCTCCATATGCCTCCTTTGGGTTTTGTTTTATTATCATTTGAAGGTAACTAGAATTGCAAACATCAGCTTCTCTGAATAATCACTAAGATGTCTTCCAAAAGAAAGTCAAGGGCTATAATCCTAGTCTAAATTTTTGGATGGCTTCCCAGTTAAATGTCAAAACAGTAGCTTCCTTTGGGATAGCTATTCCTTTTTATTGTACTGAAGAGCCCTTTTAGTGGCTTGTTCTGAATAATTACATATCATGCTTGACTTTCCCTTTACATAATATGAAAATTTTTTATTTCCTTATTCTCTATGGTAACAGCCAAGTTGCTTCAAGCCTGTTTCTTTTCTCTCAAGTACAAAGCTATTTTCCTGGAAGTGGAGGTGGGGGATCTGTCATACACGCAGGCAGAGAACGTTGGAGCAGTTTAGATGAACAGAAACACGCACCCCGTCTGCACTTCATCTGCGTCAAGTTGGCCTGCCCGGGACTTCCGAGGTGCTGTTTACTCAGCATAGAGTGCTCTTCCCTCCTTCCCATCCTCAGACTACTGTTCGTCACTCATCTTTCACTGTCAGCTCAGAATCCGTCCCTATCATGATGACCTTCCCCTGATCATCCAGACAGGATCCTGTGCTCTTTTCTCAGCTAGGGAAAGGATGTGCTTAGTCATTCAGTCGTGTCTGACTCTGTGACCCCCATGGACTGTAGCCCGCCAGGCTCCTCTGTCCATGGGATTTCCCAGGCAAGAATATCGGAATGGGTTGCCATTCCGTTCTGCAGGGGATCTTGCCAACCCAGGGATCGAATCTAAGTCTCCTGCATTGGCAGGTGGATTCTTTTACCATTGTGCCACCTGGGAAGCCCAAGGAATGGGTCCCCACTGTGAACTTTTAAAAGTATGCAATAAACGGTAGCATTAATTTTGATTTTTTTTAATTCACAATTTTCACAATACCTACAAAATTGTTCTTTTTCATGGGGTTACCAACGTTTGTAGTCACCGTCTGCATGTATCCTTTCCTGAAATATTGTCATAAGATATATTAATTTTCCTAGAACA
Organism: Bison bison bison; assembly: GCF_000754665.1. NCBI lineage: Eukaryota > Metazoa > Chordata > Mammalia > Artiodactyla > Bovidae > Bison > Bison bison. Next base: position 2,068,231 of record NW_011494628.1, read on the forward strand.
GAAAGGGGGACCCCTGGCTAGCTGATTGGACACACCAGCATTGAGCGGACCACTCAGCAGGGGAACATGCTGGCTTCCTCTGTCTTTTGTTGTTGTTGTTGTATTTTGTATTTATTTTTTAATCGGAGGAAAATTGGTTTACAATGTTGTGTTGGTTTCTGTTGTACAGCAACATGAATCAGTCATATACATGTTCCCTCCCTCTTTGATTGGCTTTTCTCCCATAGAAGCAGGTCGCATCAATATCCCAAGGGCAGAGGCAGTCACTGTCCCAGTGGCTCTCTGCCAAGTGACCTGGAACGAAGGAAGGCTGCTTAGAAGGCTGCTGAGCCACAGCTTGGGGGCAGATGATGGCTGACAACCCCCTGAACCCCTCCAATGGCACCTCTTCCCTCCTCTTGAGGACTACTCCCACACTCTGTTTGTTCCATGTGGTCCAGTTAAGTCAGTTGTGTTAGTGTTAGCTGCTATGTCGTGTCTGACTCCTTGAGGCGCTATGAACTGTAACCCGCCAGGCTCCTCTGTCCACAGGATTTCTCAGGCAAGAATACTGGAGTGGGTTGCCATTCCCTTCTCCAGGGTATCTTCCCTACCCAGGGATCGAACCCACATCGCCTGTATTTGCAGGTGAGTTCTTTACTACTGAGCCACCTGGGAAGCCCTCTGATTAAGTCAATCCTTTTGTGCGAAGCACTTTTTTTCCTAAAACTATTAGGGAAACTGTCATGTTCATCAGCTTTTTATTTTTATCAGTAAAGGATACTTATTTAGGGAGCTATCTGTCTGGGGCTGATGATATTTGATAACATTCACAAAGCAGTTTGCTTATTTTCATTATCTCATTTCTTGCAGCACATCCTAACTCCTCGGGGAGGGCAACATCTGTTCCTGCAGGGGGAATGTTTCCAGCCTTCTCATTGGTTCCCCCCAGCTTTAGACTCCAGGGAAACCAGCTCTCCCTCATTCTTGTGGACTCCCTAGATTTTTGCATGGAGATTTATGAAAAAGAGACTTGTAATGCTTCAGTGTTAATTAGATATCACAGTCTTGTGAACGATAAAAACGAGACTAAAAGGATGATCTGAAAAAAGAAAAAGAAAAGCAAAGGAGATTTAGAAAAGATTTCAAAGATTCTTTAAAACCACTAGGAAATTCTCTCTTCAGAAGGAAAAAAAAATTCTACAACAAATATGAAAATTATTCTGCTTCAAATACTTAGCTTATTTACTGTTAAAATATTAATATTGTGCCTTCCTAGACTGAGACTAACTTTTAAATTTCAGGCATTTAGATTTAGAGTTCAACTCACAGCTTATTAAAGTGTGGAATGTGATTCGCTAATATTCTTACAACTATACCCCAGAACTCCAGAGCGTACATACTATATGGCCCAATTAATTTTCAAATTTCATAAAGTATGTCAGTGCTATAAACAATTAGTGAGAAAAGAAAAATGATACCCTTTTTGATGGTAGAATGACATGGAGCACTTAAGCATTCATTGAGGGCCTGTTGGGCTCCAATGGTAGGGATGGGGGTGGGGAAGGGGACAGGGTAAGGATAAATGGAGATGCGAGTGGGGGGAGGGGAAATCAGGAAATTCACAAATAACAGTACCTGCTTGCAAAAGGTGTCCACAATCCCATGAGGGGAAAAGAAAAGGTGGAGGAAAAGAAAATGCTGTTGGTATGCTGACAGTTGTATCATGACAAAACATGTAGGTAGCCTCCAGTTTTCAAACTGTTGAGCCACTTTTTAAATAAAGCCTGGAATCCAGGATTATCCAGAATAGGCCCAACTAAGGAGCTAAGGGGATCAGCAGCTGTTTTTTTTTTTCTTTCTTTCTCTTTGTCCCTCTTAGGGCCTGTAATAGTCCTACTTCCTGATCAAAAAGTAGATCAACTCCAAGTGTAAAAACAGTTTCATTCTCTGCAGCTTAAAAAGCTTTCTTAGCTCAAGAGTTCAGTGATGGAGTTCTGTCCCAGCTCCACTATTCAGAATCCACGAGGTCTTGAGTGCATCCCCTCACCGCTCCACCTTCAGGAGAAACTGCAGGAAAGCCCTTTGTGTGCTAAAAGGGTAGAAGCAAAGGCCAGCTAATGGTACTATGATGCTCCAACAAGATGATGGAACTGGGTTTAGAGTAAGACCATTCACCAAAATTGCACACTATACCAGGGATAAGAAAGACCCAGAGAAATTCAAATTTTCACTTTCTGATTAAGCTGTCCCTCTTGAACTGAGTTCTGATCCACCGTGATATTTTGTCCTGGGAGTAACTGTCCAGCTTCACTTTCTGCCACACTTCCCACCCTGGGCCACATCAGCTGTCACTAAGACACCCAACTCCAGTCTCTCTTTGACTGTGCCAAGGTCCTTTCTTAGGTCTTAGTACCCAAACCTGTGAGAAGTGGACCATAACGAAGGCTGAACATTGAAGAATTGATCCTTTCAAACCGTGATGCTGCAGAAGATGCTTGAGAGTCCTTTGGACAACAAGGAGATCAAACCAGTCAATCCTAAAGGAGATCAACCCTGAATTTTCATTAGAGGGACTGATGCTGAAGCTCCAATATTTGGCCACCTGAGTCGGGAAAAGCTGACTCATTGGAAAAGACCCTAATGCTAGGAAAGATTGAGGGCAGGAGGAGAAGGGGATGACAGAGGATGAGATGGTTGGATGGCATTGCCAACTCAATGGACATGAGTTTGAGCAAATTCCGAGAGATGGTGAAGGACAGGGATGTTGCATGTTGCAGTTCATGGGGCCGAAAAGAGTGGGACACAACTTAGGGACTGAACAACAACAACAGGATTAAACCTGGCACTGTTTTACCTCCTTGGAGTGACAACTTATTGTATTATAACAAGTGCCCCCTAACAGTGTGGGCACCCATTGAAGACAGAGATCGTGTATTATTAATCTTTGTACCCTTGTCAGTGTACCTGGCAAAGACACATGGCTTAGTGAATGAATGGATGCATGTACACCAATCATAATTTCTGCCCATAAAGAACAGGATTGTGACATACTCCAACTACATGTTTCTGTGTGTTTCCCTAAAGCACTATAACTGTCTACATAGTTTTATAACAGCTTTGAGTGAGTGAAGTCGCTTAGTCGTGTCCGACTCTTTGCGACCCCAAGGACTGTAGCCCACCAGGCTCCTCTGTCCATGGGATTCTCCAGGCAAGAATACTGGAGTGGGTTGCCATTTCCTTTTCCAGGGGATCTTCCCGACCCAGGGACTGAACCCAGGTCTCCCGCATTACAGGCAGATGCTTTAACCTCTGAGCCACCAGAATACAATGTAACTGCTATATAAATAGTTGTAAATACAACGTAAATGCTTTGTAAATAGTTTGGCTTTCTGGAACTTTCTGGAATTGTTTTTTCAAATAATTTCTATCAGTCCTTGGTTGAATCCATGGATTCAGAACCTGTAGACAGGAAGAGGTCACTGCATAACTAGAAAATCTCTAAGGTCCTTAGACCTTCCAAAGCCTTAGAGCTCCCAGTCAATTCCCTGAGGCATGGGGAGGGACTGGAGATTACCAGCAGGAATCTCTCCCAATAATATACAATATAGAAAGGTAACTGTGATGCTCTGAAAAATGAAAGGAAAGCTATAAGTACACATTCCAAAGGGAAAGAGGAACAGAACCTGTGAGTGAACTTATGAATGATCCACTGTACTTAATTACACAGCCTTTTTGAACAAATGTATATGTGTACATGCAAATATTTATTCCTGAGTCAATAAGAACATCTTAAAATTATTCTAGAACTTCATTTAAATTGTATCTTTTGGGTCTGTTGATTGGAATGGAATTGGCCTGTGGATCCTTCTGTGGAAGTTTTTATATGTTCATTTGCGAACGGTCATCAGTTAATTTATCTTAAGATCAAGACCAGGAGTCAAAGCTATGATGGTGATGAAGATATGGAAACTCTTGCTTTGGTAGACTTGACCCTAAGCTAAGTGGGACAAGAAAAAAATTAAATTGAGGGGTTAAGAATACTGAATCCATGATCTACAAATTGTAAATGAAAAGTTCCCTTTAAAGAAAGACTTTTTATGATAAGAGCACTGAGATGTAATTCCCAGGTAACCTCAGCTTTTCAAAAGTTTACTGGGTATCACTTGTTATGAAAAAACCACATTAGTTACCGTTTTCGATCACCAAAAGAAATCCAAAGAGGGTTTTTGCTTTTATGTAAAAGGCAAAAGGCAAAAATAGCACTCAGCACTCGATTTGCAGCAAGCTTATACAGAGGCTGGAGAAGGAAATGGCAACCCACTCCAGTGTTCTTGTCTGGAGAATCCCAGGGACGGGGGAGCCTGGTGGGCTGCCGTCTATGGGGTCGCACAGAGTCGGACACGACTGAAGCGACTTAGCAGTAGCAGCAGCAGTATACAGAGGCAGTGTCAAGCTCCACCTCCTGCCCCCAACTATACTGGGCATCTCGGTATCAATCTGCCATAGATTTGAACTAAGTCTGTGAGCATCTGTGCTTTATCTTGATTGATTTTGTGTGCTCATTAGCAAGATGTGCCCCAAGGTAATTCTTCTGTGCTTTCTGCCCTTTTGGCTTATGAAAGGTTTCATAGAAACACTCTACTTCAGGTAGTGGGGAAGCTTGCACAAGTTCACTCAATGTGTATTAATATAATGCAGTGGTTTTTAGTGGATTCAGAACTGTGCATCCATCACCACTAACAAACTGAGGGAACAGTCTCGTCACCTTCAAGAAACCCCAACCCATTAGCAGTCACTCGCCAACCCGCCTCGCGCCCCTAGCAACCATTAATCTACCTTCTGTCTCTATGGATTCTTAATTTCTTGTTACACTGTGTACACAGCATCAACTATTAGAACGCATCTCTGTGCCCGACTGAGACATAAGAGCAGAAGCAGTTCTGATTCAGCGAAGAAGTACAAAATCAATCTCCTTGCTTTGTGACCTTGGGTAAGTTGTTGAACTGGATTTAGTTTCCTCCTAAAAATGAAGAAGTTTGGACTGTGCAAGAGGTTAAACAAACAAAAAAAAAGCAAAACCCCTCTGGCTATAATTCCAATAGGCTTCCTAATACATGTCTTCCTGTAATTAAGATTTCATACCAGAACTGCTGCAGCCGCTGCCTTCCCCGCGAAGGGCCCTAGAGAA
>NW_011494628.1:2074500-2139195 GCF_000754665.1 Bison bison bison
CCCCCACCCCCCACCCCTGCTGTGGCTTCTGCGGAAGGTAGTAGTTCAGTCTCCCGCACCTTCTAATTAAAGGTCCCTGAACAGTGTGTTGGAGCTGCCGGTGATTCCTTCTGTGTCACATCTTGAATATTTTTTTCATGCCACTAGGCTTACAGTTGGCTTCTCCAGCGTGCTGGGGTGTGGAGCACAGGAACGGGAGTAGAAGCTGTGGCCCATCTCTCAGGGTGCAGGGTGGGGAAAAAAAAAGAATACAGAACGCACTGATTCACTTGACGATGGGAAAAAGTTTCAGCCTTCAGAAAAAGATGGGTTTCCATGTGGATTATTTGCTTTGACGAAACTTCCTCAAATGCAGAGAAATAGAGTTAGTATTGTGTTTTACACAAGGTTGTAGGAACAGTCTGTCGTCACTGTAGCTGGGAGTAGAGGTGGCCATGTGTTTATCATAGGGACTTGAAATGAGCAGATGTCGACAAGTGTGTGTTGAATTCTGTTTCATTCTCATCAGCCTGATTATACGTGTGGATTCTCACAGGTACTTTATTTCTTACCAAGAGTATTCATACCATAAGACAACTTCATAATACCTTCAGTATCTGCAGACTGCCTTAGCCACAGACACTGGCCTCTTGTTCTGGTCCACACTGTTTCTCCCTTCACCAGGTCCCATCACTTCCATAAGAACGTTTACATACAAAAGAGCAGGAAACCTCCTTCGTCCATGGTGACACGATATATACAGCATATACATAGTGCATACAGGTGTCCTAGATATTTTGTATGTAACTTTGATTCTCACAGTCACCCTGATGTGTTCTTGTCACTTCCCCTACTTTAGGATTTAAGGAGTTTTGCAGTCTTCCAAGATTGGAATTTGAACCTGGATGTCTTTGACTTCCTGCCTGGTGTTCGTTTCCACTAACCTATGCTATCTCTTGGACTCTCTAGGGAGAGAGTTATCCGTGTGATGATATACTAGGAAATCCCAGCATGGCAACATAGACTGTGTCTCCTGACCTCCTGGGTCAGAGCCCTTTATGGAGTGTCTTCTCCTGGGAGCCCACCACTGTGTGCCCAGCCACTATGACATCAGGGATTGACATCAGGGACTGACATCATGGGCTCCGCACAGTACCCCCACTCCCCTACACCCAGGATGTAAGTCAGATGGCAATCTCCAAACATATAAACACCTTCCCCTTCCTAATACCTTGGTTCCAGAAGGCAGATGAGTGTTTTCCCTTTCTGCTGCTTAAGGAGCAGTTTCTCCCCTCTCAGCCATTCAGGTCTATTTTAAGTCTGCACAGATAAGTACACCCCACCAGCTGGCAGCCACGCTTCCCCTGTGGTGTTCACAGGGACACACTCACCCTCCTGTACCAACTGTCAGAGAATTCCTGACACAGCCCTGCCTACTTACAGCGGAAGACTGAAACAAGGTCTCTGGGGAAGATGGTATTCGTCCAGGGAACCCCTGGATTCTCCTCTACTGACCAGAAAGGAGACTCACCCAAAGACCCTAGGGGCAGGAAGCAGGCCTTCTCAATAGTACCAAATGCCGTGTGTGTGGTGGCCTGTTGTCAGCACTGTTAAAGATAATGTACTCGCAGTATAGAAACGCTATGACTGGTTGGTTGTCTTCGTGATGGACGGAGGTGATCACCTATTTCTGATTTGATTACTCACTTTTATACTGAGGCAGTTTTCACCTGGGTGAAGGGTCTGGAAACATGGTATCACAGTTGTGATAGTGAGTTTGAAGATATATCTTAAAAAAAAAAAAAAGTGACTTTTATTATAATCTACAGTTACTCTTTTATCACTTCTCTTCCCTAGGTGGGTTGTATGTATGTCTGTTCTCTCCCTTGCTATAGTCTTCAACTCTCCTCTGGTTCTGAAATGGTTTGCAGTACTAAGGCTAAAAAGAGATAAATGCATTTTTGAGCTGTGACCATATGCTGCCTGGAAGCCTGTCCTCGTAGTTGGCATTTTACTCATGTTACTCTAGTGTTCAATATCTCAAAGTCCTGTGTGCGTGCTTTGGGATTTCATATGGGCTCTCCTGTCTAATCATTTTACTCCATCCCCCACAGTGTGGTGAGGTTTCAGTCTAGAAGATAGCCCTTGCACCTCCCCTCTGATAGAAAGGAAAACTGGAGCAGCACTAATTAAAGTTGGGAAAGTGGAACATGAGGTGTACTCATTGTCACTCTCGCACCGGAATGGGAAATGTACCGAAACCATTTGCGGGGAGAAAGAGTGAAGCCGACTTCTTTAAATGACTGGGGATCTGCAAAACTGTACCAGATGGTTGACATGGTACAGCCAACCTGAAGTTGGGAGCACGCAGATACCTCACTAACCTAAAAGTGTCCACAGTCAACAAACTTCCACTCTGCATTCTATTCAGGTTTTAAAACCTCTTATTAACTGGCAACCCATCTTTATTTCTGTATTTCATCAAATTGGGAATGTCATCAGAATGTAGGACATAGCATGATTTTTCTTATACAGGGAGGAAAAAAAAGTACTGCCAATTATATTATGACTTGCCACTCTAACAGTGGTCTTCCAGGAAGACACTGCATGAAATTGTCATGCTAGCATCTCACAGCTTTCAAGGTTCATCTTTTCCATCAGTTGTGGTACTTTTTACTGCTGGTACCTCAGTAGCATTGCTTATGGTGTGATAGGCAATCAGTTTGTATATGTCTTAGTTACGAACTGTAACACAGATTCCTCTTCTGTGTTTTCCTTCGGTCTAGTTAAGCATTTGGATTTTGCTTTGCAAGGTAATGTGTAAACACTAAACAAAGACAAATGTTTCCTTTAGTAACAGAATATTTAGACCCCACTACTCTGTTTGCCTTGGTGTACACACAGTAACATCTTTAAGTGCCAAATCATGGTGTAATCTTTTTGAAAGCCATTTAAATGGCAATTTAACAGAATACGTGCAATGCCAACGATGCCTGTTAGTGGAAGCAATGACAAAATGAATAGCGGTGACCAAGTTGATGCAAATACAGGGAAATGATGATTGTGCTGTGACTACTGCCAAGTTGTCAGTCATTTTAAGATACTGTCCTTATTAAGACCCATCCTGATTTCAGAGATATTAAAGTGCGGGGGAAAAAAATGAACCTTATCAATGAAATATGTTAATCTGTGCCCACTTAGCTTGGGGAACTTGACCTGCCTACCATCTTGCATGTTTTCATTCATTCTTTCATTCACAGAGTCAGTCATTTTGTTAAACTCCAAGCTTCAAAGGCTGATGATGACAGCTGGCAGAGAGTGGCCCAAGTGAGAGAGCCAATAAGGAGGTGGTTAGGAGTGTGGCCTCAGGATCGGCTGGTTTGCATATGAAAGGCTTGTGGGAAGGCCAGTCTTTTTATCTTTAGGAATTGGCTCAGCCTGAGAAGGGCACTCCCTCCAGGGTCCTCAAGGCACCCCCTCCCCACCCCGAGATGTCAAAACATCAGGATACAGAAAATAAAAGGCTTGGTTGATTACCCTGAGATTTTTTTTAATAGTCAACTAATGGATTCAGCTCTGGTGCAGCCAAGCATGCGGAGGTGCCTAGCTCAGGATGTGACACATGGTCTCATCCAGTCAACATTCATTAAATCCAAGTTGTGGTGCCAGATGGTCCAGCCGTGCTCACAGTCAGACTGTGCTGGATACTGTATCAGGTGTGCACTGTTCATCTTGAGAGAGAGCAAAAAAATGAGAGACTGTACACTGCCCAGAGGACCCCCAGATGAAAGATGAACCACCCAGGACAAAGACAAAACCCAAGTCTCTAAAAACATAAATGAACCCTTAAGCAGATACATCTTCAGCTTTAAGATCTGAAAATCTGTAAGGTAATTATATATTGGGGGCTTATTCACTGTGGATTTGGAAAATCAGTAAGAGTCAGGAAGCATGAAAAAGTTAGTATTAGTTGCTCAGTCATGTTTGACTCTTTGCGACCCCATGGACTGGGGGTCAGGTTCCTCTGTCCATGGGATTCTCCAGGCCAGAATACTGGAGTGGGTAGCCTTTCCCTTTTCCAGAGGATCTTCCCGACCCAGGGATTGAACCCACGTCTCCGGCATTGTAGGCAGATTCTTTACCGGCTGAGCCCCCAGGTTGTTTGTCAGAGTGAAATTGAAGTTGGAAAGTGAATTTAGTGTAGGTGAGTGGTGTGCTCAGGAGTCGATCGCTAAAGGTGAGTTACTCGAAATAACGTGAAGCATCCTTTTCTTCTCAGCTGCAGGCAATATCGATCAGATGAGCAGATGGTTTACATACACAGAAAAGAATGTCACTGGAGAGAGTTATTTGAAGGCGATTATAGGATGTGTGGTGGCGACAAGTCTAAGCGTAGAATGTTTCACGTATACCTGACTGACAAGTGTCCGCTTTAAGGACACTGATGGAGAAGGCAGTGAGTGGGATGGACCTGGGTTTAGATTCAAGGCATTGCTCTTAATAATGAAAACGGGGGTGTTTGAGGATGGCGTGTCTGGACCCACAGTGAAGTAAATGAGTCCTTCCTCTGAGCAGCCTCTTGACTTTTCTTTATGTGGCTGGTTAATGGTTATAACGTGTTCAGAATCCTATGACTTTTTCCTTAGAATCTTGACCATGCATGTTAAGAAATAATCATGAAAACATAAGCAGGAGGTCAGTCTCTTCATGTAAGAAGGGTAATTCCTTTGTAGTGAAAGCTGTGCAGTAGCCCTCCGCGTGCAATTCCTCCTAGTCTGTGACTTTGCACACATCATTCTTGTGTTTGTGTAGGAGCTCATCTGTGTTGATGGAAGTTGCAGAAATGTGTTCACTGGAACACACAGCTGCTCTGCCTTTGTGTCTCCACACTGATGTCATAACTCTTTAGTTAAAGTAGTGATGGTAGCCAAAACTGGCCAGCGAAAGCATTTCTGCCTGGCTTAGTTGCTGACCTGGATTTGACGTTGGTCAGGATGGTCTTTGGGTTTATCCACTCCAGTGATGAATTACGTCTCAACCTCACATACATTTCATAATCCAGGCTTTTATGGCCTTTTAACCTGATTCCCTACATGAATTAGGTCCATGTGAAAATGGAATATTCAGTCGAATGAGATAATATGCAGACATATGTGAATCAGCCAAGAAATGTAATGGACAATTACATCAAGCTGAATGTTGCTTTCAGGTGTTACTCAATTCAGCGATCCCTGGGAGTCCTTGGCTTTCTGGACCTCTTTCTTTGTGTTGATTCTTAAGTGAGACCCCCTATGGAAGGCTGCGGGGAGAAGGGACAGCCTTCCTGGAGCTATTCTTGGTAACTATGTTCTAACTTTAACCTTTGTGAATTTGAATTGCTCTCTTCTGGGAGTGGGTGGAAAGAGGCATCTCCCTGCTGATCTCTTCAGCCCTGGAGCCTAGAAAAGTGCCTGCAAATGGCAGGGGCTTAATGATTACTTGCTGAATTAAAAAATATCCTTTGACTGGTTGACACAGGTATTCCCATCCTTCTTTGGTCCAAGATTCTTATTGCTTATGAATAGAAATCCTCACAAAATACCTTGTGATTTCATATCTAAATCATTTAGTATAAAGAATCAAGGATATCAAACCTGAAATTTTAAAGAATGGAAGTCATGAAGATAAACTCTCCTTAACAAATTAAAAAATGTATTGTGAGTGATCATTATTAAAATTCTACAATATTGGATTGTAAGATAGGAAGACTAAAAATAATGGTATAGAAAATACAGATTTTGACTCAGATTATTTAGGGAGCTTAACACATACAAATACAAAATACAGCTTTTGAAAAAAGACTCAGTTACCTAAGGAAGCTTGCTAGAACAACAGAACAATAGCTTGAAGAGAAAACAGTAAGAAAGAGAATAATTTACATTTTGGCCTTAAGCAAATACTGCATTAATTTCTGATAAGTGTTAAACGTTGGAGAGGAAAAAAAGAAATACCGTAATGATGGATACATGTCATTATGCGTGTGTCTAAACCCACAGAATGGACAGCACAGAGGCTGAACCATACCGTTAACCATTAACTATAATGGACTTTGGTTGATTATGAAGTGTCAGTGTGGGTTTATCAGCTGTAACAAATGTCCCCACGCTGGTGGTGAGGTTGACAGTGAAGGAGGCGGTGTATGTGCGGGGACAGAGAATATACGGGAAATCTCTGTACCTTCCCCTCAACTTTGCTGTGAACCTAAAACTGCTCTGAAAGAATAAAGTCTTATTAATAAAAAAGGAAAAGCGAGGAAGAGGAGGAGGAATGGACAGACAGAAAGCAGAGTCATTTTTTTATCCCAAGTCTGAAAGCAGTGAAGACTTTTCTGAATATTCATGTCATCTTATAAGACAAATACATTAGAATATAGAAACCTGATAATCATTTAAATAATGATCCATAATAAAACCATCCTAAAAGGCAGCATGACAGAACATGGCTAATGGAAGCATACGTAAAATATGTCAGGGGTTGATATGAATATGGGATGTGTGGCCTGGTCACACATTCCAGGGGTTGAGGGAGGGAAGCAGATGTTTTGGTCCTTGATGTACAAATGTGAGATCATTGCATGATAGGCCCAGAGTGTAAAACATATACATTAATCACTACCACTTAAAGGCGTAGTTTGTGTTTTGACAAAGGTCAAAGATCAGAAGTAATTGGGAAGTTGGAATTCTGTATCCACTGACTGCTTGTTCATTTGTTGCACTACTGGAAAACAAACAAACAAGCCTTCTATAAAGCACAGGAAGCTCAGTTTAGTGCTCTGTGATGACCTAGATGGGTGGGAGGGAGGTCCCAGAGGGAGGGAACATATGTATACATATAGCTGATTCATTTGGTTGAATCACACAACATTGCAAAATAATTGCACTCCAATTAAAAAAAAAAACACACAAAACACCTAAAAACCAGAAAACAACAGAAACCATCCTTGAAACACCACTCAATAGTAAGGGCTTTATTCAGAAACCACTTGAGACAGAATTACATATCAGAATTTTCTTCTCTTGTTTTTCCAGACAATAGAAACAAATTTCATAAAAGGCTACAGTTTGGACCCTTGGAGGTATTAGTAGCACATTAGACAGTGTCTCTGCCTTAGTTATATGCCTTAAAAGTGCACTTATCTGAAACAGTAGTTTAGGGTTTGAAATCTGCTCTCAATTCTCATCACATGTCCACTCCAGCATTGTTTTTCTTATCTCTGTGGGAAGTGGAGGTAGAAGCTCTGTCTCTGTGAGTATTGCATGTGGCTGGACAGTGACCTTCCAGCCCATCGAAAGGATCAGAACAGAGGTTGGGAGGTCCCTTGAGCAGTGGCTATGTTATATCAGGTGTGTCTGGGGGGTGGAAAGAGCTTCGACTCAGACTGACGTGCGCTTGCCATCCCCTTGTCATGGAGTGAGAAGTGCATCATTGCCCAGTGAGGGGGCTGTGTGGCTGATACCCAGCTAAAGGCTCTCTGTTGTCCCCCTATGCCGTTTAATCCTCATACAGCCCCTGGGCAGTCAACCTTGTTACTGTCTCTGTTTTGCAGATGAGGAAACTGAACAACAAAGAGGTTAACTGTTTTGCTTTGGGTGACCTTGATATCCAGTGAAGAGGCTGAGAGAAGAACCTGGAGCATCTGACCGGGATGCAGCACCGACTTTATGCTCCCATGGGGTGTGCTTAACACCCTTCAGACTTAGCTTCCTTGTCTGTAATTGGGGCCGTTCATTTCTTGTTTTTTTTTTTTTTCGTTCATTTCTATACTCAGCCAGTTGGTGGTGAGTTTGCGTTTGCAAGAGAATATGAATAAAGTATCAAGCACGTTATAGCCCAGTGCACAGTGGTTACCTGTTACCATTGCTGTCTTTTTCCCCGGTGATCCAGTGGCCAGAACTCCACACTCCCAATGCAGGGTCCCAGGTTCAGTGCGTGGTCAGGGAACTAGATCCCATGTGCTGCAACTAGTTCACATGCGGCAGCTCAAAGATTCTGGTGCTGCAACTAAGACGTGGTGCAGCCAAATAAAACTTGAAAACAATCTTAATAAAGTTAAAAAAAAAATTTAGCCCATTGCCATAGCAGCCAGTCATTCCTAGCTGTTCACTGTTACAGGTCTACAGGAGCTTCTTTACTGATGTCCATTAAGTCCCGTCTAGAACCCTCTCTTCTCCACCTGGATGGATATTTTCTTCCTTCTGTAGAGTAACTGGATGTGAGGGAAGCAGAAGTGGAAGAGCAAGCACTTTAAAAATGGAGGGAGGCAGAGCAGCCTTAATCCTTGTGGGAACCTCACCCCCTCAGCAAAACAGTAGACTTAAATCCACTGAAAGTAACACAGAAGGCACGTTTTCACTCAACACTCCGGTGTCAAGAACTGGGGAATCTTCATCTGTTATCCTTTGAGTCCTGTATCTGTTGTCTTCTCAAGTAAGAAGAAAACTATAGGCAACCTCTGGTGTACTCTTGAAGCAGTAACTATATAGAAAGAGTACATGTAATTACAAGGTCTTAAGTAGTTAGTGACCATCAACATTCTTGTAAATATATTGTAGCTAGTGAAACCTACAGGGTATTCCTCTAGACCTTAAAGAGATTCTGGTACATCCACTTTGAAGTATTTAGAAATCAATTAAGAAATAACTTTTTTTTTCCTCACAAGTCCAATGTCATGTTTATAGAACACCTCATTTACACATTTGTAATACATTTTAACTTGTATAAAATACCCTGTGGCTTCCCAAGTAGCGCTAGTGGTAAAGAATCTGCCTGCCAGTCCAGGAGATACAAGAGACTGGGGTTCGATTCCTGGGTCAGGAAGATCCCCTGGAGTAGGAAATGGCACCTCACTCTGGTATTCTTGCCTGGAAAATTCCATGGGCAGAGGAGACTGAGCACAAAATACATTAGATATATTTTTAATGTTAGCATGTTTTATTATGCAAGTAATATGTTCAGTGAGCTTCCCTGGTGGCTTGGATGGTAAAGAATCTACCTGCAATGCCAGAGACTCTGGTTTGATCCCTAGGTCAGGATGATCCCCTGGAGAAGGGAATGGCTACCCACTCCAGTATTCTTGCCTGGAGTATTCCCTGGATAATGTTGAAAATTTTAAAGATTTAGTTAAGCAAATAGAAGAATATAAAAACCATCCATAATTCCACCTCCTACATATTATCACTGTTTGCATTTTTGCATATTTTCTCCCAGATTTCTTTTTTTCGTTTATAGATGTATACAAGACTGAATCATTTAGTATACTGATTTATAAGCTGCTTTTTTCACATAGCACAGTTTATCCCAAATCTCTCACCATGACAGTAAACCATTATGTAGATTTATTAGACAAACGTCAACAGACCTTGGCCCTTGTATTTCAGGACACTAGAAAGGCCTCCACTTAGCCCCGAGGCCGAGGACGTTGTCCAACTCTATACAAAACATGCTGTCTGCCTGGTGGAGCTTTTAAGCCCCCAAGCTGGGCCTCACTTGCACAGTGTGAGGTCTCCATCTGCACTCCTGCCTCTGCCCAGTGTCCTTCTCATCCTGAGGCTCCTGCTGTTTATCTCCTGAAGGTTCTCGGTGTCACCCTGGTGTTTCTGACATGGAACTGCAAATGAGCTTTTTCTGCCTCCCGTCCTCTGACGGGTGAAGGTCGGGAGATACACAGCCCTGCCAACTGGCTTCTTAAAACCAGGACCATCTGCCGATAAAAACCTGCCATTCAGAATACTTACTCCCTCCCCATTTCTACAGCTGGCTCTCAGTTACTGCTTCCCCTGGGAGCCAAGATACCCAAGATCATTAAACCCCACAGTGGAAAACCGAACTTCACGAGAGTTTAAAATCTCCTCCTTGTCCATCTTTCAACTAGAGCTGCTCACCAATGCACTGATTTGAGTTTCTTCTTTTATCCCCCTGATTCAGAGCCTAATGAGCAATGAGGTAGCCAAAATCTGGTTATCAGACAGACGAGCAAACAGCCTGTCGTTATGATCCTACAGTTTGAGTGTATGTCTCTGAAACCTCTCCTGCCTTCCCTGTGAAGGGTACTAAGCAAGGTGTTTTATAAGTTGCTTTTATCTATCTAGGTTTTCCAAAAACCCATCAGAGCTCTTCACATTAAGTTCTAAGTAATTGATACTCTTTTCTTTTTTAAACACTATTTCCTCTGTTTCAGTCTGCCATCTAATTTCCACCCTTCTGCGAAAGAAAAAAAAAACTATATACACACACAAGTCTATGTGTATTTCTGTGTATGTATATTCATACAAATACACTTTTAAAAAATGAATCATCTGTACCATCTTTCTAGATTCCACATACAGGCGCTCATATACAATGTTTGTTTTTCTCTTTCTGACTTACTTCACTGTATATGACAGACTCCACGTCTCTACAAATGACCCAATTTCATTCCTTTTTTATAGCTAATATTCCATTGTATGTTGTATATATCTACCACATCTTCTTTATCCGTTCATCTGTCAGTGGACACTTAGGTTGCCTCCATGTTCTGGGCTATTGTAAATTGTGCTGTAGCGAACACTGGGATGCATGTGTCTTTTTGAATTATGGTTTTTTCAGGGTATATGGCCAGAAGGAATAGAGATGCAGAGGTGAGGAACAGACATGTGGACAGGGGGGTGGGGGCGGAGAGGGGAGGATGAGCGGGGAGATTGGGATGGACGTGTGTGCATTGCCACGTGTCAAACAGATAGCAGTGGGGACCTGCCTGTGTAGCACAGGGAGCTCAGCTCGGTGCTCTGTGGGGACCTAGAGGGGTGGGATGGGGGAGCGATTGAGAGGGAGGTCCAGGAGGGAGGGGATATAGGTATACACACAGCTGATTCACTTCATTGTACTGAAGAAACTAACTCAGCATTGTAAAGAAACTATACCCCAATTAAAAAAAAAAAAAAGAATCAGAGTCACCATTCTCTAGCCATGCATGTTTTTGTTCTTATACCTTCTCCATCAAGGAGCACTGAGCCTTGACATTGCCGGGCATTCAACACGCCTGTGTGCATGCACATCCATCCTTTCCTCCCCAGCCACCGTGGGCAGCTGCTTGTCCTGTCTACTCCTCTCTCCCCCAGCTTCAAGCCTGCCTTTAGTCCTGACATATCTCTTCTCCCCCTTCTTTCCTGCTGGTCAATGCTCTGACATTCTTGTCCTCTCAGGGAAGATATGTGATACATCCGAAAGAACAAACCTTAGGACCACGGTATTCTCTGCAACCATCACAGTTATTAACATTTCCTGAAACAGCACTCCCTGTTTAAAAGATTGTGGGGTTTTGGTTTCTGTTTTTTCTTAAAGGAAGCCTTTCCGTGCACTGGCTTTCATGGCACTCTTGTGGCTGGAAAGGGCTACTGCCCTCTGGTTATGTCATAGATGCTGAGAAGCGGCATTTCGACTAAGGCACAGCCAGCACTTAGTTCTGAGCATTCCAACCGTCTTGCTGTATAAGTGGCTTATTCCTCAGCAACAGTAGTGATTCAGGCCCCATGGGACCACTCCGGCCTATTTGAATAAACTATCAATAACATTAAAAGCCTTCCCCGGCATCGACATTTGCCAGCACTTACAGACCAATGCAAATGGGATGAGTGGCTTTTGGACGTTTTCAGTTTCTCCCCAGTGTTTGTTAAACATCCAGGGTATTTATCAGAAATGGCCATGGGACACGAACACCTTCTAGTATGTGCTTTTAATTGTATTTTTGCTGAAACTGTCAGACTCGATTTCTTGTTGGATCATGTCTTTAGTCCCGGAGAGGAATCCTGGAAGTGCTGAAAAGAATTCTATGTGAATTACCCCTATTTAGAAGAAGACCAGTCAGAGTTGGCATAGCAGCCTAAGCTTTCAGCCAGGGCTGAGTGTGAGGACTGCCAATTAGGAGGCTGGAGGCAGGACCCAGATCTGTGCCCCTCCTCTCCTCTCCCACTCAACAGAGCGCCCCAGGCCCACTGACCCAGCCAGGCACCAAGTCCGCTGGACCCCAGACTAGAATCTGAGCAACACAGTCCAAAGCTAGCAAGGAGCCTGGGGAGGTGGCCATGGCGTGACTGATTTCATTTGCGTCCTGGATGAGTTTCAAGACAACGACGACCTCTCTCTCGAAAATGTGTTTTTCACACAAATACCTTCTTTTTTCTTTTTTTGGAAAGAGTCCACTGCTTCGATCAAGTTCTTCGATCTTAGAGGAATCCGTGGCTACAAAGTGCTTAAGATTCATGGTCTAGCTTTTCTCTCCTGTTGAAAATAGCCTCCCCTTTGCTGACTCCTAAGTTTTATTCAAGTCCTGAAAGGAAAGAAGTTTGAGGTGTTCTAAACCTCTGAGTTAAGCTACAGGGGTTTAGGGGGCATTTTAAACCCAAACCCTTACCTTCCTGAGCCCAAGAAATCACAGAATCAGAGGAAAGCTGCTCTGATGAGGTTTAACAGTATGTGTGAGAGGGGTGACACTGTCCACTCCCAACATGAGCTGAGGACTCTGGGAAGATGCTGGACCATATAGTGGAAGTGGGCAAAGTAGTTGCCAGTCGGGCTCTGCAAAAGAACCTTTATTATTTTTGCTAAAATGGACATAGAGTCCTACAACTTTGTGTGTAGCCCCAAACAGCTAAGGTCCAAATACACGTTTCAGAATTCTGAATTCTAAAATACACTCTACTGACAATAATTTACATGACCTTTTGGATCAGAAGTATAGTGAGAATTGATTATATTCATTTGGTTTTTCACCTAGGATATAATTTCCTCAGGAGTATTGGTAATATTGGTCAATATGAAAAGAATGGGTGCCTGAATGACATATATAAATTAAAGTCTCCTTTTTAAAACATGACTGATCTGAAATACAAACAAGAATACCACCAAGTCATAACCAAGTCCTTTTCATACGGGATTAGGTTTTGAGAGTTTAAGGGCTGTCCTTTATTGTCTCACATGGTGATGAACTGACCAAATATACATACAGGAAAAAGAAGTAAAGATATTAAATTTTTATTTTTAAAAGTTTGCTCTTTACATCTGGGCTTCACTGGTGGCTCAGTGGTGGAGAATCCGACTGCCAGTGCAGGAGAGCATGGATTCAATCCTTGACCCCGTTAGATCCCACGTGCCACAGAGCTGCTAAGCCCGTGTGCCCCAACTACTGCGCCTGCGCTCTAGAGCCTGGGAGCCGCAACTGTGGAGCCCACGTGCTGCAACTGTGGAAACCCGTGAGCCCGAGAGCCTGTGCACCGCGACAAGAGAAGCCACCGCAATAAGCTCAGCTCTCCCCAAGCAGCAATGAAGACCTAGCACAGCCAAAACTACGTGAATAAATAAAATTATTTTTAAAAGCTTGCTAATAATATCTTCAGATCAACATTATTATCAGTATGGTAGAAAAGGCTAAAGCTTATTTTCCAGAGGAGAGTTTAAGTAACTTTTATTTGGCCAATGTGACTAGCTAAATTCCCTTCTGGTAATCTTTTAAAATACTGGATCTACTTATGAGTTTTATCTGTGAACTTCAGTGGAGTTTCTGGATTTTCCTGGATGGATTTACTTATTTGCAATACTTTGCAAGGTGGTCTCTGTTTTACTTGAAAGCCCATTAAATAAGAGGATATGCTTGACTGAAAAGAGAGCTTGAGGATTAAGCAGCCAAAGCAGAAGAAAGCAATGACTGAGTGAAGTTAATCTGGTTGTCCCAGAGTTGATCCTAAACCATTACTGCCTAAGCCTTGGTGGATCCCTCTGTTTACAAGGAGGACACTGCCTGTGGCATCAGCAGGAGCTTAGTGTGCTGTTTGGAGGGCTTATGCAAAGTCGGTCACTCAAGATTTCACAAGCACAACAAGGCCTCACTCATCTGTCATTACAGGGCTTTGCTGACAAAGGTCCATATAGTTAAAGCTACAGTTCTTCCAGTAGTCATGTACAGATGTGAGAGCTGGATCATAAAGAAGGCTGAGTGCCGACTGGTGCTTTCCAACGGTGATGCTTGTTGAGAGTCCCTTGGACAGCATGGGAATCAGACCAGTCAATCCTAAAGGAAATCAACCCTGGTTATTCATTGGAAGGACTGGTGCTGAAGCTGAAGCTCCAATACTTTGGCCACCTGATGGGAAGAGCCAACTCATTGGAAAAGACCCTAATGCTGGGGAAGATTGAGGGCAAGAGGAGAAGGGGACAACAGAAGACGACAGTTGGATGGCATCATCAACTCAATGGACATGAGTTTGAGCAAACTCCAGGAAATAGTGAAGGACAGGGAAGCCTGGTGTGCTGCAGTCCTTGGGGTCCCTAAGAGTTGGATGTGACTGAGCTACTAAACACCAATAACGGCTTCCCAGGTGGCTCAGTGGTTAAGAATCTGCCTGCCAATGCAAGAGATGTGGGTTCCATCCCTAGGTCTGGAAGATCTGCTGGAGGAGGAAATGGCTGCCCACTCAAGTATTCTTGCTTGGAGAATCCCGTGGACAGAGGAGCCTGGCGGGCTGCTAGTCCATGGAGTCAAAAAGAGTCGGATGCAACTGAGCACACACACAGGACAATGCATTCCAAATATGTTAGTTTTTTACATAACATAAGCTAACTTTTTTTGGAATCTATTAATTAAAGGAAGACACTGTCTTCCAAAACAGTGTTGAAGTTAACTTTCCCTTTTCTGGATGTCTTGGGCATGGATGTACCTCGTGCAGCTGTAAAACTAGAAATGTGAGGTCATTTGTCCATTAAGCCAAGTTACTCCAGAAGGCTGTGCTTTCTTCCCTGCCCTGATTTTGTGGACCCATTTCCTCCACGGATCCTGAGGGAGGAAATGCTCTTCCCATTCCTGTTGGAGTATTTAATCTACATCTGTTACCTGGATGGCTCCACACCTTTCTTATGCTAGAGAGAGCGCTTTGCAAGTTCTGTTCTTTTAAAAATAGAGAGGGACTTCGCTGTCAGCCCAGTGGTTAAGACTCCCAGCTCCCAATGCAGGGGACCTGGGTTTGATCCCTGAACAGGGAACTAGGTCCCGTTTGCCTCAACGAAGATCTCATGTGTGGCAACTAAGAGCCCGAGCGGCCAAATAAATAGATAAAATACTAAGAGAGTTAGTGTTGACAACATGTAGTTCAGGGTAATGAAACTCATTGGCTTTAATTATTCTCAAAATGGATTTGGGTTAAAGAATAGCTTCTAGTTCATTATTGTGACATTGGTAAAATTCTGACTGGACCTTTTAATTTAAAAATTTTGAGCTCTTTAGAAGCTGTAAGTGCAAAGCCCTGTATCTAGCTTCATCTGAAGTCAGTCTCCTAATTCTACCTTGACCAGAAATTTTGGCTTAATTTATGTTTTATGTGTTGTAAGGGCTCCCCAGGTGGCGCTAGTGGTAAAGAACCTGTCTGCGAATGCAGAAGACTTAAGAGATGTGAGTTTGATCCCTGGGTTGGGAAGCTCACCTGGAGAAGGAAATGGCAGCCCACCCCAGTATTCTTGTCTGGAGAATCCCATGGACAGAGGAGCCCTGGTGGGCTACAGCTCATAGGGTCACAAAGAGTCAGACTCGACTGACGTCTCGCACACATGTATTTACATGTTGTAGGGTAAATAACACAAGTGATAAAATAATGCAAATGATAAGGACCTAAGGGGAAAGTAAATGGGAGTTTTGAAGAGCTCACATCATCACTATGCAAGACTGTGTAACTTTTTAGTAAGTATGAAGTGAGAAGTGAAGTGAGTGAGAGTCGCTCAGCCATGTCCAGCTCTTTGCAACCCCATGGACTATACAGTCCATGGAATTCTCCAGGCCAGAATACTGGAGTGGGTAGCCTTTCCCTTCTCTAGGGGATCTTTGCAACCCAGGGATCGGACCCAGGACTCACGAATTGCAGACGGATTCTCTACCAGCTGAGCCACAGGGGAAGCCCAAGAATACTGGAGTGGATAGCCTATCCCTTCTCCAGGGGATCTTCCCAACCCAGGAATCGAACTGGGGTCTCCTGCATTGCAGGCGGCTTCTTTACCAACTGAGCTATTAGGGAAGCCTTTAGTAAGTATGCTGCTGCTGCTGCTAAGTCGCTTCAGTTGTGTCCAACTCTGTGCGACGCCATAGACGGCAGCCCACCAGGCTTCGCCATCCCTGGGATTCTCCAGGCAAAAACACTGGAGTGGGTTGCCATTTCCTTCTCCAATGCATGAAAGTGAAAAGTGAAAGTGAAGTCACTCAGTCGTGTCCGACCCTCAGCAACCCCATGGACTGCGGCCTACGAGGTTCCTCCATCCATGGGATTTTCCAGGCAAGAGTACTGGAGTGGGGTGCCATTGCCTTCTCTGTTAGTAAGTATAGAGAGATTTAAATAAATTTAGAGTTGTGTTTCTCTCAGATTTAAGTAATTGGCTACACACTAAATGGCTTGATGACTTGGTTTCTATGTATGCTGCTGCTGCTGCTGCTAAGTCACTTCAGTCGTGTCCGACTCTGTGCGACCCCAGAGACGGCAGCCCACCAGGCTTCCCCATCCCTGGGATTCTCCAGGCAAAAACACTGGAGTGGGTTGCCATTTCCTTCTCCAATGCATGAAAGTGAAAAGTGAAAGTGAAGTTGCTCAGTCGTGTCCAACTCCTAGCAACCCCATGGACTGCAGCTCACCAGGCTCCTCCATCCATGGCATTTTCCATGCAAGAGTACTGGAGTGGGGTGCCATTGCCGTCTCCGGGTTTCTATGTATATAGCCCTACAAAAGAATCTTTTCCAGTACATGCTTAACAATCAAAAAGTAATTTTTATTTATTTTCAGCGAATTAATTCTTTTGTGGAATGGAGACAGTGTCTCCATATTTCATACGCCTCTTCCAATATGTATTTATTTCACAATGCTTTTTTCAGCATTGCGAGTAGACACAGAGCCAGTAGATGTAAACGTGTACAGTTTGCTTGCTTTAAACGTCTGTATAGTCATGGTGGCGGTGGCTGTTAATAGCGTAACTAGATGCTATGGAATTAGGCAGAAACATACTTGTTATATAGAAAAGTCTGGTTACCACAGCAGCTTCTCCTTTTGTCCTGGATCAGCATTTTTTTTTTTTTTTTTCCCTCTAAGTTCCAGACTAGAGTTGTTTACAGTCTTTTTTTTTTCCTTCACAAATCCCAGTCGCCTGGAGATATGGCAGCTGATCAACACAACTTATTACTCTGCAGGTGTAAACCAGATAGTTTAGGCCCCCAAGCCATCCGGGACCAGAAGTACTTAGTTGCTTTTCTTCATTAGTGAAATTCACAGGATGGTTCTATCAATAAATCGTCCCTTTACATCTTAGGTTTGAAAATCAGACCCTCATCACAATGCCATTGGCTTCCCTGATGGCTCAGCAGGAAAGAACCCACCTGCCAGTGTGGGAGACACAGGGTTTGATCCCTGGGTCAGGAAAATCCCCTGGAGAAGGAAATGGCAACCTACTCCAGTATTCTTGGCTGGGAAATCCCAGGGACAGAGGAGCCTGGTTGGCTACAGTCCATGGGGTCACAAAGAGTCGGACACGACATAGCGACTAAACAACAGCAACACAATGCCATTTAGCTGGTCTGGGTGGGAGCATGCGTATCTAGGTGAGCCACTTAGATGAAGTGAGAAGTCAGTAGGTCAGAGCAAGAACGTGAGTTATGTGACCACTCCAGCAGCATCATTATTATTGGTCAGGGAAAGGCACTAAGGTCACTTTATTTGCTGAAGTGGTAGGGGATGGTGATTTCATCGCATATGGCTTTTGATTAGAATGTCTTAATGAGATTGTCAGTGACGGGAGATGAATCTCGGAGAACAAGTTTGGATTGTGTGTAGGTATGTTTAAGTAGCATCCTAATGACTCTTGAGAAATTACCTGAGGAAGATGTAATCAACTAGACCATACTGGCTTATCAACATTGGGCCATGTTCTGCATTTCTAATTTGGTTACCTGGAAACTAGTATCATTAAACTAAAAGACATCTGTGTTGTATGTCTTGATGGCAGGGGGTGGGGTGGGCAGACCAAAGAAAGATTAATGATACTTTAGGAAATGCTCTGACTCTGTGCTGGAAATGATCTCTTCTCACAAATTTTGCATTCCAGCCTAAAACAGCCCTGTCCGTGCTCTATAATTAGAAATATAATAAATAGTCAAACCCAGGCACTAGGAAAAATGACAGATTTATTTTCCACACCCCCACTTGTCCTATATTTGTTTGGTTTATTGTTCTCTTGGTCAGTGAAGAAATTTTATTTATATGTGAGTGACAGCATAAAAGTAAATGATTCAACAAATTTACCATTTGGAGTGTATTCTATTTTTTATAGTAATTAACCATATTTTGGGACATAAAGTACAGGAAGGCTTCCCTATAGTATTTGTATGATAACTTTTCTGTCCACAGAAATGTGTTGCATTTTAAACCCATATGACAAGCAAATACTTCTATCCTAAATGTCTGAAATAAAGATATCTAGTATGATTTCCTGTGCACAAAGATGTGGATTACAAGGCTTTCAAGAGCTGTAAAGTTGGTTTTCTGTTTAGACCTACCTCATATCTAAGGTATTTAGAAATTAACTGGTGCAAAATAATGTACTATTTACTAGAAACAATTTTAAAGGACCGTAGCCTATCATCTGTTTCAAATAATCTTTACTGGGGACATTCACACGAGCATACTGTGGCCTGGTGCATGAACTTGCTGTTACAGTGTTGGGGACCACTGCTTTCTCAGATTTTACACTGGATCAGAGACAGTCTTCATGCTGATAGATGATACTAGAGGAGTGTCAGTTTCCCTGGACACTCTCAGAAGCTACTCCCATCCTAGAGTCCACTCACCAGGTAGGCCCAGAAATCATCTGCTCAGACCAGAGACATCAGATGGGTGTCCTTGCCTGAGGAGGCGAAGACGGTGCAAGAAAAATGCAGGACAGAATTCCAGTCTATAAATAACTCAAGAACATAAGAGAAACAAGGAACCAACTAAACTATGGAAAATTCAGTACTCGATTGTGTGAGGTTCAAAGTTCTTTTCTTAGAGAATCAATCAGGAAGGAAAGGAAGCCCTGAAGCAGGGCTGATTTTTAGACATACTAAAGGTCAGAGCTTTCCTGGTGGTTTTGATATGATGTAGGACCAGAGCTTGTGGCTCAGGGGCTAAAAGAATACACCTGCCAATGCAGGAGATGCAGGAGATGAGAGTTTGACCCCTGGGTTGGGAAGATCCCCTGGAGGAGGGCATGGCAACACACTGCAGTGTTCTTGCCTGGAGAATCCCATGGACAGAGGGGCCTGGCGGGCTCCACAGGATCACAGAGTCGGACACAACTAAAGTGACTGAACACATGTGCACAGGACCAGAGCTTGGTACCTCTTAGTATTAACTCTTGGTTTTAACGGCGGCAACCCACTCCAGTGTTCTTGCCTGGAGAATCCCCGGGACGGGGGAGCCTGGTGGGCTGCCGTCTCTGGGGTCGCACAGAGTCAGACACGACTGATGCGACTTAGCAGCAGCAGCAGGGCAGACATCCTAATCCTGAGCCACCCTCATTGTGTTCTTGCCCCTGTCATAGTTTAGAAAAGGCTGTTTGGCATCAGTGGAGAAGCTGTGCTTCACCTGAGGTGAAGATGAGTCTCCTGTGCATAACGGGAGACCTCTTGACAGCAAACTACGTGACCGGCAAAGAGTCTGTCCATAATCTGCTAGCGGGCGGTGGGAAGGAAGAGAGAAAGCTAGCTCATTTGCATCTCATCCTGCCCAGGAAAATTTTTGCTAATAGTAGTTCTACTTGTTTTTGTAAACTGTGGGTAGAGCACTTAACATGAGAGCCAGACTGTTTTAAAAAAGAATGTTTTATTATTTTTAGCTACTCTCTAGTTGCCATGCACAGGCTTCAGTAGTTGCGGTGCACGGGCTTAGTTGCCACTTGGCATGTGGAATCTTCCCAGACCAGAGATAGAACCTGTGTCCCCTGCGTTGGCAAGTGGATTCTTAACCAGCAGACAACCAGGGAAGCCAGGAAAGCTATTCTTTTAACACAACTCTTAAGTGTACGTTCCAGTGTTGTTGACTTTAGGTACAGTGTTTTACAGAAGATCTTTAGAATGTATTTATCTTTCTTAGCTGAACTGTTAATATCAGTTGACTAGTAACTTCCCATTTTTCCAATCTTTGATTCTAGAAATTTGACTGTTTCATTAGATAGCTCGTGTCTGTGGAATCATGCAGTATTTATTCTTCTGTGATTGGCTTATTTCATTTAGCATAATATCCTCAAGGTTCATCCATGTTGTCACATGTTGCAAAATTCCCTTCTTTTTAAAAGGTGAATAGTCTTCCATTGTCTGTATCTGCCACATGTTCTTCATTCATTTATCTGGGCTGCTTACGTTCTTTCCACATTTGGCTACTGTGAGTAGTGATACAATGAACAAAGGAGTGCTAATATATCTTTAAGATTCTGATTTCAAGTATTTTGGATAAATACCCAGAAGTGGGATTGCTGAATCTTACGTAGTTTTGTGTTTAATTTTTTGCAAAAGCTCCATATTGTTTTTTGTAGCAGTTGTACCATTTTGTGTTCCCACCAACAGAATGCAAGGGTTCCAATTTCTCCACATCCTTGCCAACACTTCTTGTTTCTTGTTTGTTTGCTTTTTCATATATAATAACCATCCTGACAGGCGTAACGAGATGTCTCATTGTGATTTCGATTTGTATTTCCCTGATGATTAGTAACATTGAACATTTTTTATATATGCTTTTCCACATAAAATAACCATCCTGACAGGTGTAACATGATGTCTCATTGTGATTTTGATTTGCATTTCCCTGATGATTAGTAGGAGAAGGTAATGGCACCCCACTCCAGTACTCTTGCCTGGAAAATCCCATGGACGGAGGAGCCTGGTGGGCTGCAGTCCATGGGGTCGCTAAGAGTCGGGCACGACTGAGTGACTTCACTTTTACTATTCACTTTCATGCTTTGGAGAAGGCAATGGCAACCCACTCCAGTGTTCTTGCCTGGAGAATCCCAGTGACGGAGGAGCCTGCTGGGCTGCCGTCTATGGGGTCACACAGAGTTGGACACGACTGAAGCGACTTAGCAGCAGCAGCAGCAGCAGATGATTAGTAACATTGAACATTTTTTATGTATAGCTCCACCATCAGTATGTCTTCTTTGGAAAAATGTCTATTTAAGTCCTTAGCCCAGTTTTTTTCAGAGTTGTAGGAGTTCCTTATATGTTTTGGAGATGAGCTCCTTGTCAGATGTACAGTTTGCAAGTATTTTTTCCCATTCCATAAGTTGCCCTTTTATTCTGTTGATTGTTTCCTTTGCTTGAAGATGTTTGGTTTGATCTTAGAGGAAAAGCTTTCAGTTTTTCACCATTAAGTATAATGTTTCCTGTGGGTTTTTCATAATTAGTCTTTATTATGTTGAAGTAATTTCCTTCTGTTTCTAGTTTGTTTTGAATTTTTATTATAAAAAGCTGTTAGATTTTGTCAGATGCTTTTTCTGTGTGTATTGAGATGATCGTGTGATTTTTATCCTTTATTCCGATAATATGGAATATCACATTAATTGATTTTCATATATGAAACATTCTTCCATCCTAAGGATAAATCTCACTTGGTTGTGGTATATAATCCTTCTCATGTGCTGTTGGCTTCAGTTTGCTAGTAATTTGATGGGGAATTTTGCATCTATATTCATCAGCTATATTGGCTATAGTTTTCTTTTTTTGATGTGGATCATTTTTTGGAAAAATCTTTATTGAATTTGTTATAACACTGCTTCTGTCTTATGTGTTGGTGTTTTGGCTGTGGGGCCAATGGGATCTCAGCTCCCCAAGCAGGGATTGAACCCATAGGCCCTATATTGCTTAGTCTTAACTACTGGACCACCAAGGAAGTCCCTGACTCTAGTTTTCTTTTCTTGTGGTGTCTTTTTCTGGTTTTGGTATCAGGCTAATGCTGGCCTCATGAAATGTTTGAAAGTGTTCACTCTTCTTCCGTGTTTGGAAAGAGTTTGAGAAGGATTGGCACTAATTTTTCTTTATTTGGTAGGATTCATCATGAAGCCAAGTATTTTTGTGCTTTCCTTTGTTGGGAGATTTTGATTATTGATTAATCTCTACACTTATAGATCTGCTCATACTTTCTCTTTATTCATGATTTAGTCTTTGTGGGCTATATGTTTCTAGGAATTTATCCATTTGTTCTAGGTTATCCGGTTTGTTGGTGTATTGTTGTTCATAGTAGTCTCTTATGATCCTTTTAATTTCTGTAGTATCAGTTGTAACGATTCCTCTTTCATTTCTGATTTACTTGAGTCTTCTTTTTATCTTAGGAGTTTGTCAATTTTGCTTATCTTTTCTAAAACTAACTGAAAAATTCACAAGTATGTGGAAATTAAACAGCCTGCTCTTGAATAACCATTAGGTCAAAGAAGAAATAAAAAAGGACATTAGAAGATACCTCTAGACAAATGAAAATGAAAACAAAAACTACCAAAACTTACGGGATGAAACAAAAATAGAAGAGGGAAGTGCATTGCAATACATGTTTAGATGAAAAAATGAGAAAGATCTCAAAGATTACACCTCAAGGAGCTAGAAAGGTAAGAATAAACTAAACCCAGATTTAGCAGACGGAAGGAAGTAACAAATATTAGAGCAGAACTAAACGAGATATAAAATAGGAAAACAACAGGGAAATGTCAAAACTAAGAATTGGCTTTTTGATTGCCACTTTTCTCAACTCTGAAATCAAGAAAATAAGTGAGTCTGCAGTAGGCGCTTTAATTGAAGCAGGTATCTGTATGCACGTGATTTGGGGCAGAAATATGATTCAGTTCAATTCAGTTCAGTCACTCAGTCCTATCTAACTCTTTGTGACCCCATAGACTGCAGCACGCCAGACCTCCCTGTCCATCATCAACTCCCAGAGTTCACTCAAACTTATGTCCATTGAGTCGGTGATGCCATCCAACCATCTCATCCTCTGTCATCCCCTTCTCCTCCTGCCTTCAATCTTTTCCAGCATCACGGTCTTTCCAAATGAGTCAGATCTTCCCATCAGGTAGCCAAAGTACTAGAGTTTCAGCTTCAGTGTCAGTCCTTCCAATGACTATTCAGGACTGATTTCCTTTAGGATTGAGTGGTTGGATCTCCTTGCTGTCCAAGGGACTCTCAAGAGTCTTCTCCAACACCACAGTTCAAAAGCATCAATTCTTCAGTGCTCAGCTTTCTTTATAGTCCAACTCTCACATCCATACATGACTACTAGGAAAACCATAACTTTGACTAGATGGACCTCTGTTGGCAGAGTAATGTCTCTGCTTTTTAATAAACTGTCTAGGTTGGTCATAACTTTTCTTCCAAGGAGCAAGTGTCTTTTATTTTCATGGCTGCAGTCACAATCTGCAGTGATTTTGGAGCCCAAAAAAATAGTCTCCACTGCTCTCACTGTTTCAATTGTTTCCCCATCTATTTGCCATGAAGTGATGGGACCAGATGCCATGATCTTAGTTTTCTGAATGGTGAGGTTTAAGCCAACTTTTTCACTCTCCTCTTTGACTTTCATCAAGAGGCTCTTTAGTTCCTCTTCACTTTCTGCCATAAGGGTGGTGTCATCTGTGTATCTGAGGTTATTGATATTTCTCCCAGCAATCTTGATTCCACCTTGTGCTTCATCCAGTCCAGCACTTCTCATGATGTACTCTGCATAGAAGTTAAATAAGCAGGGTGATAATATACAGCCTTGCCATATTCCTTTCCCAATTTGGAACCAGTCTGTTGTTCTATGTCCAATTCTAACTGTTGTTTCTTGACCTGCATACAGATTTCTCAGGAGGCAGGTCAGGTGGTGTGGTATTCCCAACTCTTGTAGAATTTTCCACAGTTTGTTGTGATCCACGCAGTCAAAGGCTTGACATAGTCAATAAAGCAGAAGTAGATGTTTTTCTGGAACTCACTTGCTTTTTCAATGATCCAACGGATGTTGGCAGTTTGATCTC
This sequence comes from Bison bison bison, assembly GCF_000754665.1. NCBI lineage: Eukaryota > Metazoa > Chordata > Mammalia > Artiodactyla > Bovidae > Bison > Bison bison. Next base: position 2,098,540 of record NW_011494628.1, read on the forward strand.
TGGTTCCCCTGCCTTTTCTAAATCCAGCTTGAACATCTGGAAGTTCACAGTTCACGCACTGTTAAAGTCTGGCTTGGAGAATTTTGAGCATTACTTTATTAGTGTGTGAGATGAATGCAGTTGTGTGGTAAGTTTGAGCATTCTTTGGCATTGCCTTTCTTTGAGGTTGCCTCTCTTCCAGTCCTGTGGCCACTGCTGAGTTTTCCAAATTTGCTGCCATATTGAGTGCAGCAGTTTCACAGCATCGTCTTTTAGGATTTGAAATAGCTCAACTGGAATTCCATCACCTCTACTAGCTTTGTGTGTAATGATGCTTCCTAAGGCCCACTTGACTTCTCATTCCAGGATGTCTGACTCTAGGTGAGTATTCACACCATCTTGATTATCTGGGTCATGAAGATCTTTTTTGTGTAGTTCTTCTGTGTATTCTTGCCACCTCTTCTTAATATCTTCTGCTTCTGTTAGGTCCATACCATTTCTGTCTTTATTGTGCCCCTGTTTGCATGAAGTGTTCCCTTGGTATTTCTAATTTTTTTGAAGAGATCTCTACTCTTTCCCATTCTGTTGTTTTCCTCTATTTGTTTGCACTGATCACTAAGGAAGGCTTTCTTATCTCTCCTTTCTATTCTTTGGAACTCTGCATGCAAATGGGGATATCTTTCCTTTTCTCCTATGCCTTTTGCTTCTCTTCTCTTCATAGCTATTTGTAAGGCTTCCTCAGACAACCATTTTGCCTTTCTTTTTCTTGGGGATGGTCTTGATCACTGCCTCCTGTTCAATGTCACGAACCTCTGTCCATAGTTCTTCAGGAACTCTGTCTATCAGATCAATCCCTTGAATCTATTTGTCACTTCCATTGTATAATCGTAAGGGATTTGATTTAGGTCATACCTGAATGGTCTAGTGGTTTTCCCTACTTTCTTTAAGTCTGAATTTGGCAATAAGGAGTTCATGATTTGAGCCACAGTCCGCTCCCAGTTTTGTTTTTTTGTTTTTTGCTGATTGTATCTTTGGCTCTGTCTTTGGCTGCAAAGAATATAATCAATCTGATTTCAGTATTGACTATCTTGTGATGTCCATGTGTAGAGTCTTCTCTTGTGTTGTTGGAAGAGGGTGTTTGCTATGACCAGTGATTACACCAGGACAAAATGTGTATCAGCTTACTCACAGGAAGGCTTTACCATTGCCTCTTAGTTTAGGGATATAGGAAATTAGAAAATACAGAAAATCATGAAACCTCTTTAGGTGATAGTTGAAGTTACTGGTGGGCTCTGCTGTCAGTGACTGCCAGGAGAAAGGAGTGCAGATTCATCACCCTCTGTCAAACTTTGTGGACCATTTGCTATAGAAATATCTCAGTCAGCTCATGTCTACAGCAGTCTTCAAGACTTCCCTACAGTTCTTTATTGTTCACTCATTCTTTGTCAGGGTGTGCCATGAAATGATGCTGGGAGTCTGGTTTCTTGCTTTGATTCGCTCTTTTTCCTTGTCTAAAGCACTTCCCAGTGGGGACAATAACCTAATACACTGAGCTCAGTGTAAACAGGAAATCTGGCAGCAATAACTGGACCAAGGGCTAACTTTGCAAAGCCAAGTTTTAATGAGTAATTTGCAAAGTAATTAATCAGGAGGCCACTGTCCTTAGAAAATGGGGCAAGTGCACACCACGCTGACTTGGTGCCTTTCCTGTTGCCTGAGGTGACAGCGTCTTATGGACTCCTGCCCTCCTTATGACCAGCAAGCTTTTCTTAAGTCATCTGCTGTTACCAGGATCGAAGGGAGAAAGTTAGTGAACTCCAGAATCTGCTTCTTTAGTCTCAAAAAACTGCAGATCATGAGCTGTTAATGACCGATCAGTGGATCAGAAAATTGACTTAGTGATTCCAGTCTTAGTCCCTCAGTCGTGTTAATTCTTTGTGACCCCATGGACTGTAGCCCACCAGGCTCCTCTGTCCATGGGATTTCCCAGACAAAAGTACTGGAGTGGGTTGCCATTTCCTTCTCCAGGGGATCTTCCTGACCCAGGAATCAAACCCCGGTCTCCTGCATTATAGGCAGATTCCTTACTGTCTGAGCCACCAGAGAAGCCCAAAATCAGCTATCAAAAAAAATTAAGTGGAATAAATTAGAAACACCAGTGTGTCATATGCTATAAGGTTAAATATTTTGCAAAACAAATTTTTTATACACATATAGATATGTACACCTATGTTGGTACTGGATTATAATATATATTTCTTACTGTAGATCTTGGTCAGAAAAGCTTAAGCATCATCACACTATTTAAAAATTTTTTGAAATATGGAAATATTTTCTCAATTACATTTTAGATAGTGATCAAGAGATAGTTTATTTCTTTATGCTTAGGAAAAATAAATTTTCTAGGAAAATAATGAATGTATTTAAAGTTTCTGTAATTAGACAAAAGAAATGAATGTTTGTATGATTCTCCCCAAAATATGACATTAAGTGTAAACTGTTTGATAGCTCATGCTATTAAGTATCCTAAATATTTCAAAACTATATTTATGATATATTTTGTATGCAAATTAATGATAAGGCAAATAATACAAATATTTAAACATTTTAAATAGCATTTCAAAATGTAGAGTCTTGACACTAAAAAGAAAAAAGTAAAATTGAATTAGAAAAAAGTACAAACAGCAAGTCTACAGGTTCTTCCAAGGAGCAGAGAAGATAATTGAGCTATTTCAAGGCTGTCATCAATATACTTTTCAGATATTATCATAGAAATTCTATAAAGCCCTATTACTTTTATTTAGTATTTGAGCAGTTTTCTTCATCATCCACAGTGACACATTTATTTGGTGCGGGGGGAGTAAGGGAATCATTGTGTTTTAAAGAATCATCATTTTTATGTAAAATATGTAACACAAGAAGCAACATAGGAACATAGACTCCAGAACCAGATTGCTTGGGTTATGTGACCAAGAGCTGGTGCTTTAACCTGTCTGTGCTTCTTCATCCATAAATGGAGGAAAAGAGCAGTGTCTGTATTAAGGAGGATTAAATGAGTTAATATTTATAAATCAGGCAAGTTAGGAAGTGCTCTTGAAATGTTTGCTCTTTCTCATGGCACCTAGTCAACCTTTGTTTATTCAGCAAACATTCACATTGCACCTAGAAGATCAAATGCTGAGCTGGGGATGAAAGAGCAGCCTCCAGCATCTTAAGAGTGCAGCTGGGTAGATCAAGTTTCTGGAAGGGTAGACGGGAGACAGGACGCAAAATGCCACTTTGGTGATGGGGGAGGGGAGCTGGGGTAGACAGTGCGAAAACTCACTTTTCTTAAACAAATAATAGTTGCCCACAGTCTAAACAAAGTCCAGATGTTGACATTTATTTTGGATTTTCCCCTTGACCAAGCAGCCTAATTCCTGGCTTTTCCCTTCCCTACCACCTCGCCCTAAGCTTTTTGTTGCCATTTCTCTAGTCTGGCTTTTCTCTAAGCGTTCAGTCTCAATGGAGCAGTTGAAGGGTTACAGTTGGGATTCAGGAGCGATGGATCACACAGGACTCCAGGCATAGGTGGGGATCTCTCAGTGCTGATCCATATGCCTGTGGTTGGTTGGCCCCTTTACCAGAGGTAGAGAGAGGGATTACTGCTTTGGTTTACAGGCCTTCTTCCCTCCCCTTCCCAAGCCAACTGCTGAACTTGCAAAATGCTTCAAATATCCTCTAATCATACTTGGTATATAGTATAAATCTTCTAAAGTACGTTTCACCTGTGAAAAATGTAATCCCTGCATGGTTCTGATTTCCCTAATAGTTTGTCACGCTGTGTATTTACTCATAAAGTCAATATTACAGAAGGAAAATTGGGCATTTGGGTCCAGGGTTGAGAGTGAGGGAGCCATTTCAGGAACGTAGAAGTCTTATTCGTTAAGCGCTTGATAAGCCCCAGCTGTGAAGATCCAAATATGAACCAGACACTCACAGGGCTTGAACGCGGATGGGGAAACAGATGCAACTATAAGAGTTAGGAGCACTCTAGTAGAAACACAGACGTGTTTCAGTGGTGGCTCAAAGTGGGGCGTGATCAGTTAATGCTTTGGTGCTGTTAGGGACCTCACGTTAGCATGTTACTACCCGGAGCACCAGCGCATGTTAACCAAGGACCTTCTGCAGGTGGAACACCACACCCAGGAGCTGGGCTGTCCCCCAAGACAGGACAGTGGGAAGGTAGATCAGGAAGCCGCCCAACTAGCCACATCTAGCCCAGCCCTGTGTACACATGACCGCATCTGAACTGAGGTCATGTCCCATGTCCCACATCTATACACCATTCCTGTTCCTGTAGGGATGGCTTAGAAGCTATGTGCCTGTCTGTGGAGGTTGAGAATATGTTTACCTTATATAAAGTATGCAGGAGGTGGTGAAGCAAGCGAATGAAAGATAAACCCCTACCCAAATGGTCAACAACACCAGCAAGGCAAAAATTTGATGCAGATGTAACCACAGAAAGTTAACAATGGTAAAGAATAGGAAGAGAAGCTTTCGGAAGGAGTATGACTTTGAATAGGATGATTCACAAGCAAAGAATAAATGCTTCATTCACCTTGACCCTAAAAATGAGAAGGTTAATTGAATGCAAAAGGAGGAACATTATGATAAAAAATTCGAGTGACTGAATGAATGAAAAATGATTTATTAGGTGATGGAGATTCAGCGGGAAGCTCAACCTCCCATCTGGGGGGAAAAGGGAGACATTAACCTTCGATGTGACTCTCCAGAGCTCAGTAATAATAACGTTGAAGGATAAGTGAGCGGAGCCTTGGTTAGAAAAATCAGGAGAAGTAGTCATGCACCGAAGAGATGTTTCCAGGTTGGGATCAGGAAACCAAGATGATTAAATCAACACAGAATTATTGTGTGCAACATGATCAAAGTAATGAAAAGACCTGTCTTCTCAAACTGTATATGAGCAAGGAAATCCCAGAATGGCAGTGGCAGGGGTACATGCGGAGGACAGAAAATGGTGTCGGGAGTTCAGGAACCAAGTAATAAAACAATAACAATAACAACACCCCTGTAACCTGTAGATCCTCAATGTAAGGCCTCAGAATAAACTAAAAGGCATCACAGTGCTCTTTGCAAGCCACACGAGGTATCTGTGTTTGCCCGGCCACCTGCCTCCTGAATTGGGAACATTGCCAGATACAAAAACAAACAAGATGAAAGAAAGAACAAAGCAAAACACTTAGACCTGATGCTTGGAAAGACTGAGAGCAGGAGGAGAAGGGGGTGACAGAGGATGAGATGGTTGGATGGCATCATTGCCTCAGTGGATATGAGTTTGAGCAAACTCGGGAGACGGTGAAAGTCAGGGAAGCCTTGTGTGCTGCAGTCCATGGGGTCGCAAAGTTGGACATGACAGAGTGACTGAACAACAACAAACGATTCAACCACATGAGCTTGATGATTTCAAACTTGAATTGGAAAGGGCAGCAATGTCATAAGTGAGAGAGGAAAAGGAGGTGGTTACCAGGACATGGACAGATCTTGAGAAGGAGACAGATTCTGAATGAATCTGATGAATTCTGATCTCATTGCTGTTCCCACCTGGAACAGCAATGAATGAATTCTGATCTGTTCCCACCTGGCTTTGTGGTTCTGGTGAGGGGGTTTCCCAGTGTGTGTGTGTGTGTGTGTGTTTTCCTTGCCTGTAAAACAAGAGTCTTAGAATAAATGAATTCTAAGATCCTGACTGCACTTAAAGATTTCCATAAGGATATAGAGAATATAAAGTGAATTCAGTTTTCATGACAAGTTCAAAGTGAATTCACTACTCAGGATGTAAGAATGAGGTTACTATCAGTTGGTCATTTACTTATTTTCCTTCTTTTTTTAGTTTGCCAACCCACTCTTGATCTATCTAGGTTCACACTCAGAAAACCTGTTCCATCCGCTTCCTCAGAACCTTCCTAGAATATCACAATGTCTTCAAAGGACTTCTCTCCCAATTTCAGTAAAAATGGGCATATTTTGCACCATTAAAGGCCATAATGTCCAAAGTTTGTCCATGTTCTGCCAATTTTGGTCCTGCCGAGCTCCTTCTAGAGATGTCAGGGCCCTTGGCTTACTTGGTTTTGTGGGTGGATACTACCTTTTGGGGAATATAGTAGCTAAGGGATTTAAATCATGTCTGTTTAAAGTTGCATTGTAGGGACCTCCCTGGTGGTCCAGTGGCTAAGACTCCTTGCTCCCAGTGCAGGGGGCCTGGGCTCCATCCCCGGTCAGAGAACTAGATCCCACATGCCGCAACTAAGAGTTGGCATGCTGCAGTGGAGATCGAAGATCTTGTGTGCTGCAGTGAAGACTTGGTGCAGCCAGATAAATAAATAAATAATTAACTGGAAAAAAGTTCTGTTGTGTGGTTTAGGGGGAACGGGGGAAGGTGGCCCAAGAGTACAAAGCCCCAATTATAAGATAAGCAAGTGCTGGGAGTGTAGTGTACAGCATGGTGACTCGAGTTAACAATAGTATCCTATATCCTTACTAAGAGAGGATCTTAAATTCTCATCACGAAGGAAAAGAATGTGTAACTGTGTAAAGTGACAGATGTTAACCCAACCAATTGTGGTGATCATTCTGTAATATATACTTATATCAAATCATTCTGCTATACATACTAACCTCGCCTAGTGTTATATGTCAGTTATGTCTCAGTAAAGTTGAGGGGAAGTCAAGTTGCATTGTGCAGTAGGATATTGCTTGGTAGCTTCAGTTATAGTGCCCACGTGGATGCTACGTCACTTCAGTCGTGTCCGACTCTTTGCAGTTTTAACAATCATAGCCTGCCAGGCTCCTCTGTCCATGGGATTCTCCAGGCAAGAATACTGGAGTGGGTTGCCTTGCCCTCCTCCAGGGGATCTTCCCAACCCAGGGGTGAAACCTGCATCTTTTATGACTCCTCCATCTCCTGCACTGGCAGGCGGGTTCTTTACCACCAGTGCCACTTGGGGAGCCCCATCAGTTGCGGTGGTAGACATCAAATGAAGAGTGTGAGGCACGTGCTGTCTTATGCCTTCTGCAGACTCCAGTGCCTTTTCTCTTCAGTGTAAATGGGCAGTAACACACCTAATAAAGCCAAAGGATAGAATGATCATTTCAGCCTGCCAATTTAACGGGGCATTGCCCTGACTTTTATCCCATGGGTGCTAATGTGATCCTAAACACTCAGGAAAGTGGGACCTCTCTCTTTTCTATAGGTTCAAAAAGAAAGACAAGTTACTTAAGAATGTTTCCATGTCTTCCATGAAAATGCACCTTCAATAGGATTGAACCAGAGGCTCTGCAGGGACTTCCCTGGTAGTCCAGTGGTTAAGCCTCCATGCTCCCAATGGAGGGGGCTCTGGGTTTGATCCCTGGTCAGGGAGCTAGATCCCACATGCCACAACTCAGAGTTTTCACACTGCAGCTAAAGATCCCATGTGCCACAGTGCAGCCAAATAAATATTTTTTAAAAAAAAGAAAAAGGGAGTCTTGCAGCCAGAAGGGGCAAATCAATGAGAGTGGAGTTAGAGAAAGATGCTGAAAGGCAAGGGTCAGATGACAAGACTAAGCCACCCAGGGGAAAGTCCTGCTAAGTTTTAGACAACAATCTTGGTCAAGTTACACTTGAATTACCAATGAGCTGCCACATAGAAGATGCTGCAGAGATAACTGACAGTTAAGATTCCACAGGATGAAGAGATCTGGGCTGGGCAGTCAGATCAGGGATCTGCAAACATAGGGCAGATAATAGAATTTGAGGACAGGTGATCAATAAAAAGGGTGGGCAGTCGACCAACAGTAGAATCTATTAAAAAAAAAAAAAATAACACGAGCAAGAAAAAGCAGAGTCTTCAAGGCTATGTCTACACTAAACTTGCAAGTGAGGTTGAAGGGTCCAGAGCATCTCTTACTGTTCATCACCACCCTGCAACCTGGAGCTCCCCAAGAAGTTTTTGAAACGGATGCTCCATCTGCATTCCAGGTAGGATATTGCTTGGGGTGAGGGGACTCCTTTTACTCTGCTTTGATTCTTTTATGGAATATCTGCTGTTGTCGACTGTGGTACTCCGTTTGATCTTTGGGTTCAGAAATATGAACTTTTTAAAGAGTTGAAGCTTGGACGTGACCTGCCTTGAAAGCGCACGTGGAAAGATGATCAGGAAATCCTGAGAAGGCCAGTGTCATTAAGAAAATTCCAGGATATGGACTTAAGGGCAAGGAAAGTCTCAGCTAGAAAAATCTACCCCTCGTTGGATGAAGATAAAGGGATTCTAGAAGTGGTTAGCATTGTTCACAAGAAGCCAAATACTGGTTTTAATTGAGACAAAAAAAGACAAAGAAAAAAATTAAAAATTCAGTAAAGCACCAGGGAAGAAAATAATGATTATCACAGAGTATATAACAAAGGTTTCTGTTAAAGGGGAGGGAAAGAAAAGAGCATGTTAGGCAGGAATAGCCATTTGGTTCAAAAGAGGCTTTTATGAAAATTAGCTTGAGAAAGTGACATTCATAATTAATGACCCAAAGGCAGGAAAATGTTTCCTGCACACTCTTGTCTTTTTAATTTAATTACTCCACATCCTCTGAGATACACCAGGGCAGTGGTGATTTTGCAACATTAGTTATCTGTTCAAGTTGAATATTATAGATGTAAATGTGTGTGCCTTACATAGTAGGGCAAGAATGTGAGTCTAACTTCTAGTTCAGATTTGAGAGTCTTAGCCCGGGTTTAAGCTTAGCTTAAATTCATTAATAGAATTTAATTAAATGACAGCCAACTGATTCTGTTTGAATGAAGATATGTTTTCTTTTTTATTCTTACTCCACAACTAAGTCGTTATGTAAGTTTTCAAAATTTCTACTTCAGTGGCATACTAGAAAAAATTTGAATGGAGGCAGAATGAAAGCTCACTTGCAATTTTAACCCCAAGATAGGCTCATTTCTCTCTTGCCAATAGAGGAAATCTACAGGGACCTTTTTGTTTCCAGACAGATGGAAAATTCCTATTTTGGGAATCCACCCCTACTATTTTTAAATAGTATTCAGCCATTACTTAATCTGAGGCCCGGCTTTTGATCCACTGCTCAGAGGATTAAGTGAAATTCTGGATTTCAAGTGAAAAGTCAGCAGATGCTACATAGCCTGCGCGGAAAAGGCTGAGTCACGTGGTTTGTTATTGCTCACGCATCCCTGAGATTCATTTGCATGGAACTAGTCGTTTGTTTCAAGTTTCTTGTCAAATTTTTTTTAAGTACTTTTTAACAATTGTTTATTATGATCTTGTAAGGGGGACCCAAATTCAGTCTGATACGTTGTTTGCATTGAAGTCTCTATGTTTGCTAAGTGAAATGTTGTAAACTGTGTCAATTCATGACCATGATGGATGCCCGCACATGCCTTCCAGTAGCCCCGTACCTTGAACTTCAGTGCAGTCTGACTGACTGCAGATTAAGTAACAAATGGAATTGAGATGCAGTGGAAACGTGAAGCTAAGTCAGATAAAGAGCACTAGCGTTACCCTCGGATGTGCATCAGAGTGGAAGAGGAATCTGGGAACCCGATGTTGTGATAGCGGTGCCTGAAATGTGATGCTGTTAGCCTGTGGAGAGACCTGGTCATGTGTATGTATAACATTTTAGTGTATATCTGTTTAGAGGGGACCATCTATGATATATATGTATATAAATATGTGCGTACACATATATATCATAGATCATAAATATATATGTGTTAGATAATCCCTTCAAATATATATGCATATGTGTATGTGTGTGTATCTATATTCAGGGGCCAGGGGGCAGGGAGGGACTTCCTTGGTGGTCCAGTGGTTAAGACTCTGTGCTTTTAGTACAGGGGATATGAGAACTAAGATCCCACATGCCATTCTCTGTGGCCAAAAAAATAAAAGTAAAATAAATGAATAAATAAAATCTCAATTTTTTAAAAAAGAGAGAGACGGAGATAGTTCACCCAAGCGTGTGTACAAGTGCGTGTGTGTGTGTGTGTTCTGTGGACAAATGTATGCGTGCCCATGTATGTATGTACACTTATATTTAAGGATATGTCACAGATGGCTAGAAATCTTTCTCAGATTGTTTCCCTGCTTTTTAAGTACCTTCCTGAGCAACAGAACAGTTGTAAATGCCTCTAGGTTCATAAAGCATTATCTATCATTTGTAAGTATGATAGATAGTTCAGTTCAGTTCAGTCGCTCAGTCGTGTCCGACTCTGCGACCCCATGAACCGCAGCACGCCAGGCCTCCCTGTCCATCACCAACTCCCAGAATTCACCCAAACCCCTGTCCATCAAGTCGATGATGCCATCCAACCATCTCATCCTCTGTCGTCCCCTTCTCTGCCCGCCCTCAATCTTTCCCAGCATCAGGGTCCTTTCCAATGAGTCAGCTCTTCACATCAGGTGGCCACAATATTGGAGCTTCAGCTTCAACATCAGTCCTTCCAATGAACACCCAGGACCGATCTCCTTTAGGATGGACTGGTTGGATCTCCTTGCAGTCCAAGGGACTCTCAAGAGTCTTCTCCAACAGCACAATTAATTCAATTTAATTCAATTCTAGATAGATAATGTCTAAGCTTCTTGATTATAATACATTTTTGTTTTCTCTGTAACAGTTTTTCTTTCTTGAAAAATAAAGGCAATGGGAAGCTTTTCCAGTGATTTTTTTTTTTATATGTGAAATTAATTGTTGGCCTCAGTCCCAGGCCTTAGTGGGTAGACATCATTATAGAACCCAGGTGCCAGCTGCTGTCATAACATTAGGACTAACTTTGAAATGTAATTTCCATAGGAGCCCATGGTTCAAATGTGAGGTGTCCCTAACTAAATCCAGAATTTTCAGATTACCATGGAATCAAAATTTATTTCTTGAGAAAAAAACCCTTATGCCTAGTGGGAACATAAGCTCTGAGATGCCAATATTCAGGTGCTTATGAGTTTTATCTTTGAGATTGTGATGGCTATTTCTGAAAATGTACCTGATCACCAGGAAAGCCTAGAGATTTGCTTCCAACTTAAAGATATATATGATATTTATTCTATATCATCATAATATGGCTTTCCCAGGTGGTGCATTGGTAAAGAACTCACCTGCCAGTGTAGGAGATGCAAGAGATGCGGATTCGATCCCCTGGAGTAAGAAATGGCAACCTACTCCGGTATTCTCACCTGGAAAATTCCATGGGCAGAAGACCCCAGTGGACTTGTTTTCTGAGCAGCACCATGAGCTTAACAGTATGCTAAGCATTATTCTTGCAAGCCATCTGCTGATTATCAGAATCAGCAGTCCTTCTCGTCCAGGCACTCCAGTGGTGCTGTAGGGCTTCAGGGTGCTGGCGCTCTCCTAGACTGACAGAGACTCCTTTGCATACATTCCAAACACTTGCATCCTAGTAAATATTCTTCCAGACCTCACGCGTATCCCCAACCAGTCTCGTGAGTACTGTTTCTCTCCACTTAATTTTGTGTGTTCACGGAACTTCTTATTACTCAAGCCAGGACTCATTCAGCCAGCCTAAGTTGACAGTAGCCTCTGCCTGATAGCATTGTGGGTGAAGACTCTTACTGAATCTACGCTCTGAAAATGTTCTCACATGGCAAGCCGACAGTGGCATGAATGAAAGCTTTAAGGTAGAAAACCTTATAATCTATTCTGAGTGTCTGGTGGGAGGAGGCAGCTGTCAATAGGTCTTATATTTAAAACCAAGAGCAAAGGATCACATGTGTTTGTGCTGCCAGCTTCATGTTTCAGAAAATAGTTGACTCTTCTGATGGTTGAGTTCATAAAGAAATGGAATACTTCCTTCTCAGCTTCAAATTCAGTGAGCTTTTGGGTTCTTCAGGGTATCTACAGTATTCCTCTCTCCTGTTTAGTAAAACATAAACATTGTAATTCTTGAAATGCATGGGAAGAGCCAGCGTAGTTGCTTCCATGTGCAAGGCACTTGTCTTGCTATTTTCATCACTACTAATGTTAAATGTGATTTCTTTAAAGCTTTCTTTTCATCTGTGCTAAGTCACTTTCAGCTGTGTCCAACTCTTTGTGACCCACCTGGTGGGACTGTGGCCCACCAGGCTCCTCTGTCATCTGAGATACACTGAATTCTTAGTGCTCCTGTGAAATGTCAGTGAATGGAATTAAGCAGGCAGTGAAGCAGAGACAGAAGCTACGTTGGCATAACTACATTTTAGCATATATATTTTAGGGAAAAAATAACCCAAGAGATGGGAAAAGTATTTTTAAAGGCATCAAGGGACTTGTTAGCAGTGAGTGCTCTGACACACCATTTTTATTACACGTTTTGATCTTGGTGTTCTCCAGTATTCTTGCCTGGAGAATTCCATGGACAGAGGAGCCTGGTGGGCTACAGTTCATGGGGTCACAAAGAGTCAGACACGACTGAGCAACTAACACTCTGGGCTTCCCTGGTGGCTCAAACGGTAAAGAATCTGCCTGTAATGCAGGAGATCTGGGTTTGATCCCTGGGTTGGGAAAATCCCCTGGGGAAGGGAATGGTTACCCACTCCAGTATTCTGACCTGGAGAATTCCATGGATAGAGGAGCCTGTTGGGCTACAAATAAATGTGTTTGAAAGTGATAGAAGAGCCATGATTTCAGATTTTTGCGACTCCCATAGACAGAGGAGTCTATGGGGTCGAAAACAGTTGGACACGGCTGAGTGTCTAACACTTTCACTTCACTAATTTTAATACATCTTCTTTGGTAAGAAAAATAGTAGTAATTTAAGTGATATCTTTGCCAAAAAAAGAAGAAGAAAACCAGTTAGAATGATTCTTATGGTCTTGGCTTGCAGTCTTTTTGTCCCATACCTGCTGGAAATTAATTGTAACAGTCCACTTATTTAATTTAATTAAATTAAAAGTTTATAAAAAGAAATTTATCCAGTAAAATCATAAATTAATGGCTCTTTGGAAATGCTTAGTAGGCCAGAAGTCTTTATCCTTTACAACAAGAATTGTGGAAAGGATTTAGATGAATGGATTAGGTTTTATTTTATTTTAAATTTATTTATTTTAATTGGAGGCTAATTACTTTACAATATTGTATTGGTTCTGCCACACATCAACATGAATCCGCCACAGGCGTACACGTGTTCCCCATCCTGAACCCCCCTCCCACCTCCCTCCCTGTACCATCTCTCTGGGTCATCCCAGTGCACCAGCCCCAAGGATCCTGTATCGAACCTGGACTGGCGATTCATTGCTAGGTTTCATTTTAAAGGCATCTATTTTGTCATTGTCAATATCAATACTTCCTCGAGAGTCAGACTTATATAGGATGATCCTTCTGTAGAAATAATTTATGAGATAAAGGAGAGAGAACAAAAAAATCAGGGACTTCCCTAGTGGACCAGTGTCTTTAGACTGGAAAGACTCTGCATTCCCAGTGCAGAGGGCCCAGGTTCCATCCCTGGTCAGGGAACTGATCCCACATGCTGCAACTAAAGATTCTGGGTGCTGTAACAAAGACTGAAGATCCTACATGCCACAGCTAAGACCCAGCACAGCCAAATAAATAAACATTCGGTTTTTTAAAAAATAAATGACATAAATAAATGTGAGTAGTTTACCTTGTAAGTTACCATAAGTACCCTAGGGAAAAGAAAATAGGAGCCAAATACTGGAGTGCTTATAAAGTTTCAAAGCAACAATAAGGTATGGAGAGGAATAAATGTGTTTGAAAGTGATAGAAGAGCCATGATTTCAGGTTTTTATGTGAACTGTAATTGATTTAAATAATCAGTTTTTTCCACTCTGGAATTGTTTTCTTGCTTAATAAATGGAATGCACAGTTATGCATTATAAGGAGTTGATATTGAAATGATCATTCCCTCTGGGGAGAAGAGTTGCAGAGATATTCTGTAATGGAAAAGGCATATCATGTGAGCCATACATGTCATTTTAAATTTCCAGTGGATGCATATAAACAAGTAAAAAAAAAAAAGGCAAGTGAATTAATTTTAATAATACATTTAAAACCCAGTCCATCCAAAACATTATCATTTCAACATGTGATGAATAGAAAACAATTAATGGGATATGTTCCATTTTTTCCCTACTGTCTTCTGAAAGCTGGTGTGTATTTTATACCTGCAGTGCATCTCAGAGTCAGACTAGCTTCATTTCCTGTGTTCAGCAGCCACCTGGGGCTTGTGGCTACTGCACTGAACAGCGCAGCTCTAGACCGAGGACTTACAGGGACTAAAATGTGAGAAAAATGGAGCAAGAGGCCAAATGGTGCCAGTGATAAGCTGTGACTTTTCTAGAATGAGCCAAATTGTTCTCAGCCCAGCTCATTCCTGCCATAGCCCTTGAGCTGGCAGATTGTCTGGTTTTTATTTCAGGGAAGCCAGAAATTCAGAGTCCTGTGAGAAACGTCTTGATTTTTAAGTGTTGGCAACAAATTCAAAATTTTTAAAACATCTTATGGGTCTGGCCCTCAGGTTGCCAGTTTGTGGCCTCTGTTCCCAGCATTTTGTGTTTTAAATCAGTTTTCCTGGCTCATCCAACATACAGTATTAGGTTTGGTTAAGGACAATAAAGGGTCCTTAGTTTTCACAAATGCAAATGTGTGTGAACATATTTATAAATGTATAGAGATGTATCCCACATCTAGGCAGTGGTTGCCCAGCTAACTCAAGTGCCTTTAGGAAAGAAAATTTCATATATTCACGGAACCTGGAGCTGGAAAGCCTCTGGGATAAGCTCTTCATTCTTTCAGCTGACTGCATTCCTCCTTTTTAAAAAACACTCATCCTACCTGTGTTTGTTCACCATCCCTATGCTGTGTCAGGTTGCAGGCTTCTCCAGGGCAGGCAGAATCTGTCTTGCTCCTCACTGTAGCCCCAGCATCTTGTATATGGCAGGATTTGTGCAAATGTCTACTCAACGAATGAGTAAATAGCTTAAAAATCCAAGGAGGAAATGTTGGTGAGAATGTGGAAAAATCGGAACTCTTGTGCACCGCTGGTGGGGATGAAAAGGGTGCATCCACTTTGGAAAACAGTGTGGCAATTCCTCAAAAAATTAAAAATGTACCACATCATCCAGCCATTCCATTTCTGGATATATGTGTGGATATACCCTCCAAAATAGAAAGCAAGGACACAAAGAGGTATTTGTACACCCGTGCTCATAGCAGCATTATCCACCCTTGGCAATAGGTGGAAACAGCCTGTCCATCAATGTGTGTGTTGTGTATTCAGTCACTAAGTCATGTCTGACTCTTGGCGACCCCATGGACTACAGCACACCAGGCTTCTCTTGATATAAATAGATGAAATGCCATACATATGTATTAATAAAAAATAGCTTAATGGCTATTCAGCCTTGAGAAAGAAAATCCTGTCACATGTTATATATAACATGCGTGAAACTTGAAGACATTGTGCTAAGTGAAATAAGACATTGTGCTGAGTGAAATAAGCCAATCACAAAAGAATAAGTACTATACGATTCCACTTACGTGAAGTATCTAGAGTGGTCAGACTCATAAACACAGAAGGTTAGAATAGTGGTTACCAGGGACTGGGAGGAGGAGGCAGTGGGGAGTTATTATTTGATGGGAACAGAGTTTCAGTTTTGCAAGATGAAAAGTGGATAGATGGTGGTGATGGCTGCATGACAATGAGAATGTGCTTATTGCCGCTGAACTGTGTGCTTAAAATGGATGAAGTGGTAAATTTTACCTTATATATACCTTGCTACAATTAAAAACATTAAAAAAAAATACCTAGGAAGGTTAAATGACTTATCCAAGGTCACAACATACTACTCTGGAGCTTTTAACACATTGTTGGTCAGAGAAAATTAACGCCACAGGCATCAGTTTCTGCAAAAATCCCCCTGTCAATAATGTGTTAAAACTATCCCAGACTGTTTGCAGTGTTTTCTGACGTAGCACAAAAGTGAAAGGAAGGACCTAAAGGTGGGCACCAGGAGACTGAGATCTTGAGAAGTTCTCTGAGGTCTCGGTGCCTCATTTCCCACACGTGCCGTGCAGTGTCCCTCAAAGCAACTGACAGTAGTTAAGAGGATGAAATGAAGTATGTATGAGAAAGAATGTATGCTGGGTTAATCCAGGCTGAATTCATTATACTCTGGGGAATGAGTGTGTTATTGAGATAGAAACTTCCAGGTAATGCAGGAAATACGTGAGGTCCTTGCTGAACGGCTGCCCAGTGTGATCATTCCTCAGTTCAGTTGAACGGTTGACTGAATGTAAAAGTTTGTCTCCGTCCCTGAGCGAGTTTGTTTCACTTTGTTGTCATTATGATACTGACGGTTTTATTTCAAAGCGGTCTTGCGTGTATGCTGAAATGCCCTTGGAGTCAGATTCATCTTCTCTTGGTCTCAGAGAAAAGTGAGGTGGGAATGGAATCTGACACCCCAGTAGGATATCTAGTCTCAGGACGGCAGTGCCCCACCCCCAGGAGCAGCATCTCCAGGTGACCTTGACTGGCTCAGGAGCTATGTGAATGTCTACTCTTCAAAGCAGCCAGATTTCAGCAATTAGAGGAGAAAGCATAAGTGATTAAATTTCTTCGTTCTCTAGAGATTTGCTTTCTTAGGAAAGCAAACTCTCCCTTGTCTGTCATGTGCTGTACCGAGTCTCATTGTTGAAGACGACATTATCTTGAAGCCGAGAAAGTAAATGAGATTCTGTACTAGTTCTGCATCACAGATGGTCCAGTTTATCCACCTTTATGTTTTAAAAATGAACACAGCACATGCCTTGTGCGTTGCTACTTACAGATCGATTCTTCCCGTTGTTGGGAGAGCTTTCAGTTACATCATGCACTAAAATAAATTCAGGATGGATTAAGTGAGTTGAATGTAGCAAATAAAACCATAAAAATCAAGAAGGAAATAAACTTGGAAAATTAGTTTGGGAGAGGCATAAATGCCAGGAAAATGCTGCAGAAGAAAAATTGATAAACTGATAAATTTAACTGCAAATAATCTCTACATATCAAAAATATAAAGCAACATTTTAGGAAAGATTTTGCAGTGAGTATGATCAACAAAGCGTTAATATATAAATAAATCGGTAATCAATTATAAAAACCTTTACCACTCCTAGAAAATAATGGACACAGGACATGATTTGTTATTTAGTTGCTAAGTCATGTCCAACTCTTTGTGACCCCAGGCTCCTCTGTCCATGGATTTCCCAGGCAAGAATACTGGAGTGGGTTGTCATTTCCTTCTTCAGGGCATCTTCCCGACCAGGGACTGAACTTGTGTCTTCTGCATTGGCAGGTGGATTCTTTATCACTGAGCCACCTAGGAAGCCCATAGGACATAACTAGGGACATGATTTTTCTTTACAAAAGAAGAAATGTAAGTCACTAGTGTAAAAAAGTCATTATCTCTAGAAATTAAAGATATGCAAACTTAAATAAGATGGAGATTATTTCTACTATTAAACTGGCAATTCTTTTTTAAAAAGATAACATTTAATACTGGCATTCATATATTGCTGGGAGGAGTATAAATTAAAATAGCCTTTCTGGAAAGCTATTTAGCAACAGATACTTAAAGCTTTAAATGTGATCATATACTTTAGGACTTAGAATCTTTTCTAAGGAAATAATTAGAAATACCAGTAAAAATTTATGTGTAAGGATGTTTCCATCAGCATTATTTGTAGCAGTGAGAAATTGAAGTTAACCCAGGTGAACAACAATAGGGAATTATATGAATTATGATTCACTGATGACAGTGTTAAAAATCAGGAGTCCTAAGAACATTTATTAAAGTGTTCAGTGTGAATTGTGCACATTTATATAATGTGTAATTGTGTGAATGTGTACACCCATATACCAAGATGTAACCTGGCAAATATATACATTTCCATTGCTCAGTTGTGTCTGACTCTTTGTGACCCCCATGGACTGCAGCATGCCAGGCTTCCCTGTCCATCACCAACTCCCAGAGCCTGCCCAAACTCCTGTCCGTTGAGTCGGTGATGCCATCCAACCATCTCATCCTCTGTTGTCCCCTTCTCCTGCCTTCAATCTTTCCTATATATATATGCGTTGAAAAGAGATTACATGACAGTTGTCAAATACGTTAGAAACAGTTATCTCTACATGGCCAGATTACAGATGCTTTCAGTTTTCTTTATACTTTTCTGCCTATTTCAGATTTTCTGCAGTAAAAATATATTATTTTTGTCAATGGTAAAGAAAGTTTTTAAAAATGGAATTGCAACTAAAACAGATTTATTGTGAAAAAGACTCTACATCTTTTCTGTAAACTTTTTCCTGGCACCATCACTCACTTCATCATTAATGACTCTACCTTTCCCCCACAATCCATCAAATTTTCAGGTTCTATAAAATCTTCCTCCTCAATGCTTCCTAGATCTGGCCCTTTACTTCCCCTCCTACAGTCAGTCCTATCGTGTGTGTGTGTGTGTGTGTGTGTGTGTGTGTGCGCGCGCGCGCGCGTGCATGCTCAGTAGTGTCCAACTCTTTTCGACCCTATGGACTGTAACCTGTCAGGCTCCAACCCACATCTCCTGCATTGGCAGGCAGATTCTTGACCCCGTGAGCCACCTGGGAAGCAGGTTGGGTTCCCTTCTCCAGGGGATCTTCCCAACCAGGGATTGAACCTGGGACTCCTGTATTGCAGGTAGATTCTTTGCCACCTGAGCTACCAGGGAAGTCCCCTCGTTATTTATCACCTGGTCAAAAACTTCCATTGTCTCTCCATCGCCCTGGGGTTTGAACCCTGATTCTGAGCCCCACATCTACACTCTTGGTGACATACCCCTCATATAACATTCACATGTTAGTCCTCAAGCTCCCTATCCCGTCAACCACACTGTCCCTGTGTTCACATCTCTATGATGCTCCTTCTGCTGGCAATAAGTGTTCATTCATTCATTCATTCAACAGCCATTTACTGAGCAAATGTCCCATGCTAGGCAGTCCAGGGCACAAAAATGAATCAAACACAAGTCTCTGCCTCACTGTAGCTCAGTCAACTTGGGGGAGACAAACGAATAAGGAACTAGTAATGTTTTGTAAGATAAGAGCTTTTGCTACTGCTAAGTCACTTCAGTCGTGTCCAGCTCTTCGAGACCCCGTAGACGGCAGCCCACCAGGCTCCCCCGTCCCTGGGATTCTCCAGGCAAGAACACTGGAGTGGGTTGCCATTTCCTTCTCCAATGCATGCAAGTGAAAAGTGAAAAGTGAAAATGAAGTCACTCAGTCGTGTCCGACTCTTAGGGACCCCGTGGACTGCAGCCCACCAGGCTCCTCCATCCATGGGATTTTCCAGGCAAGAGTACTGGAGTGGGGTGCCATTGCCTTCTCCAGGATAAGAGCTAGTTATGGTAAATAATCTCTCCAGTGATGAAACGGGATTTGAACTCAGGTTAACTTGCCCTTGGGGCTGCCCTGGTGGCTCAGACAGTAAAGAATCTGCCTGCAATACGGGAAACCTGGGTCGAGAAGATCCCCTGGAGAAGGAAATGGCTACCCACTCCAGTATTCTTATATGGAGAATCCCATGGACAGAGGAGCCTGGTGGGCTACAGTCCTTGGGGTCGCAGAGAGTCAGACAGGACTGAGCGACTAACTACCAAGTCCAAGCTCACTCTGCTTGCCGCAGGAGGGGCCAATGAATCCAAGAGATGGGGGATTGCAGCAAGGAAAAGACTTTAATAGGGGAGTCGGCTGACCAAGAAGATGGCAGGCTAGTGCCTCAAAATTACCCTCTTACAGAGGTCTGGGTGCCAGATTTTCTTTCACAGATCAGAGATGGAAGAGTAGGTGAGGAAGCAAAGTGATAAGGCCATTTATCCTGTAAACATCTCCTAGAATGGCAAGTCTCAGGCAGGGGATGTGTTAATTTCTTCCTTCTTGCCATTTACAGGGGGACAGGGTTCTGAAAAAAGCACTTTAGTTTACAGTCAGCCAGAGGGGCAGGGTTCTCTGAGGCAGGCCATTCTGTGTGATTACAATAACAAAAGCAAGGAAAAGCAAGTCCGAGGAACAGTTCCAACATGGAGTCAGAATTGGCTTCTTCTCTGCAATAGAGTCAGATATGGCTGGTGCTGAGTCTGTGTTGGTGGAGGAGCAGGAGCTGAACCTCAGAATGGCCCATCTGCCACACTGAGGGGGTTGCAGCTTAAACCTCTTTGTAGCTGGAATAACAATAGTTAATAACTGATACTCTGTGCCAGGCTCTAAGTACTTTGCATAGGGACTTAATTCATCCTCACAACCACTCTATGAGGGAGGTAGAAACAACTGTATCTTTTTAGAGACAAACTGAGGCACAGGAAGATTCAGTCATTTGAACAATGGCATGCAGCAACTCCCTAGCTCGGGTGTCTGAGCTCTTTGCCAGTGTGCTTCAGCAGTTTCTCTTGTGTGCTTAGTTGTCTCTTCAGTTAGATCGTAAAACATGGAAAGTCAGCGACTTTCCTAGGCACTGTTGCATCCCTAGTACGACTCTGTGCATTGACACCAGTCAATAGGAGTTGAATGGAATTGAACCAAGAGCCTTCACAGACTCCTGTGAAATATTCCTACTGGTTTTGATAATTATCCAGACCTGTGTTTTGGGGGTGGAAATTGAAGAAAAAAGCAAAGAACTGTTGATCCTTCCATTTTAATCCCACATTGAATGTCCTTCAGAAACAGATAACACACCTGCGTTGACTGAATTCACATTACATGGTTCCTTCAAGTTGGAAGCAATCCGGCAGTGACCTTGTTGAACCGCCCACTGGTTCGAAACTAACTTGACTGAAAGACACTGAGAATGGGATTCCAGAATGTGAGAGGCTCTTGCTTTTTTATACTCACTTGTTCTAAAGCCTGTAGGTCTTTAGAGGAGATTACGAGCCCTGCCGGGCTGGACTCCAGCATAATAGAGTCCTAATAATCACCACTTGTTTCCTGTTGGAACCCTGAGAGAGGGCACCGTGCTCAGGAGGAGTCTTGTGTTTTACATCCTGAGGGCGGTGACTGACCTGCGTGGCCACTATAGGAATGTCACTGGACACTAGCAGCCCGTGTGCACAGAGGTTGGACCATGTTAATCCTTTCTCTCCCTTACCTCCATGCTCACTCACACATGCGGGAGGAACAAGCTGCCATGAGGTCATGCAAGGACACAAAACACTTCTCATTCCAACCATAGCATCACGTTTGCTTTAGCAGAGCTGCCGGATGGAGGGGAGAGATGGGAGGCGGGGCAGTAGCGAGGACATGTCACACCACCCTCTCCCGCCACGGCTTTTGTCACAGCTTCCCCTTCACAGCCTGACCTCCATGCCAACAATTCAAAATAGTGTCTAGCCTTTGAGGCCAGGTCCAGCCAAGGCCTCATTAAGAACATTAGTAGCAGCTAACGTTAATTGAGCCTGTCCACCAAGTGCCAGACGCTGTTCTTTCCATAGAGCAATGCTTGTAGCACTGGAGGGCTGCGTCCGTTGTTCTTGTCTGCATCGACCAACTGCAGTAGCTGGGGCTTGGAGCAGTTTGGTGAATTGCCTGGGATGGAGGAGCCAGGACTCAGCTCCGAGCTGTGTCACTCCAAAGCCCCGCTCTAAGCCTTCTTGATTTGCCTTCTTGGCCACAGACTTCTGGCCTCCAGGAGTGCCCTGCTTTAGCCTCCAGCCAGAAGTCATTTATCCTCCTAAGCGATTCTCACAGTGCTTGATCTGCATTTCTTTCTTGGGACTTCTCAGTTCAACACCCGATTATTGTTATTTGTATAAACTGTTCACTTGTCCTGTTCAGTGGTGGGGTGGGGCCCGGAGGTAGAGCCCATTTCTTACCCCTCAGTGTATTTCCCACGACTCCCAGTGTAATATGTAGGGCCCTCAGCAAGACTAAATAATGAGCGAGGCTGTTTTTGATTAGTTCTGTTCCCTGAGCACCTGCACCTCAATGGGAATTTGGGAATCAAGAAAGCTGTTTGTTGAAATTCTTTGGCTCAGGTTTCCCAAAGAAAGATTTACCTGAGAAAAGTTGAATCATGGTTTTCCTAACAAAAACAGGTAACTCTTACCCCGTGGTCCTCCTCACCCTGCCTTACCCGTGATGCCCCGGTTCCTTGCTGTCCTAGAGGCTCAGAGAGCATCAGCATCCTAGGCGGCACAGATCCTCTCCTTGTTTATGGTTCAGATTTCTTATCCCTTCCTGCGCCATCACATTTATCTAGTGTCTGGGTGGACGCTCGGTTGGATCCCCTGTGACAGGCTGCAGAGACACTTCTACCTCACGGTGCTTCAGTTCAGACCTTAGAGGATCTAGTTACTACCTGTACTTGGAGGTTCTACTGTTACATAAATTTATCCACACAGATTTCAGAACATTCTGGGAAATGCCTGCTCAGCTATTTCTCATAGCAGGAATGCACACCCATCTCTCTTTCTGTTTCTGTCTCCCTTTCTCTCTCTCTCTCTCTGGAAGTATGCTTCTGTCTAATCTTGCTTCTTGGGCTGTGACAATTGAGAAGTGTTTGAGGTTCATATCTTGATCCAGTTTTTGGCAGAAGAGAACCCTTTTGAGGAGGAACCCAACCTTATAATACCTCCCACAATCCACCTGTTCTGGATGCGTTACTCGAGACGTTTATGTTTTTCTCTTTAACCATTTCATGATCACTGGTTTCGAAGCTATCCTAGCACAGTATTTTGTTCAGAATTATGCACAAATACGGAGAAGGCAATGGCACCCCACTCCAGTACTCCTGCCTGGAAAATCCCACGGGCAGAGGAGCCTGGTAGGCTGCAGTCCATGGGGTCGCGAAGAGTCGGACATGACTGAGCAACTTCACTTTCACTTTTCACTTTCATGCATTGGAGAAGGAAATGGCAACCCACTCCAGTGTTCTTGCCTGGAGAATCCCAGGGACGGGGAGCCTGGTGGGCTGCCGTCTGTGGGGTCTCACAGAGTCAGACACGACTAAAGCAACTTATCAGCAGCAGCAGCACGCATGAATAATGAGGCGAATGAACTAATGAGAGGGAAAGGGAAGAAAGAAAGTAGCATGTCCAGAGATTTCCCTGGGGGTTCAGTGACTAAGAATCTGCCTTGCAATGCAGAGAACACAGGTTCGATTCCTGCTCTGGGAAGATCCCACCTGCCTGTGCTCCACAGCTATAGAGGCTGTACTCTAGAACCTGGGAGCCACAATTACTGAAGCCTGCGCACCGCAACTAGAGAGTAGCCCCTCTCACCACAACTAGAGAAAGCTCGCACAGCAACAAAGACCCAGTGCAGCCAAAAATAAATATTAAAAAAAAAAGGAAAGTAGTGTGTCCAGTTGCACTACCACAAGCAAACCACCCCTTTTCTTCAAGTGCAGCCCTAAACAAGGTGTCCAGATGGAGCACCCCAGCCCCTCCCCTTGCTGATTTCAGTAAATCACAAGGAGCTTCTGTTTGCCCTGGGGTCAGTCTTGGTGTCTGAGTTGCCTGCTGGGGAGCAAAGTCTACAGCTGGCCCAGATGTTGCTGTGCATTTATATAAGTCTGTGTGTTTGCATGCGCCTGTGTGTGTACACTTTGTGTCCTGTGTCTTCTATGCAGAAACCATGCCTGTCTCATCATGGGCTGTGGGGAAGCAGGGGTTGGCAGTCGCAACTCAGGAGGCCCCCTGCCTGCTGAGCCACCCCCATGCCTGCGGCCTCATTCACTTTGGGTTCTGCCTCCTTTTCTGCAACCTCCAAATGCTTTCTTCTTTTCTCAAGGCCAGATCACACATTCGTGAGTGGTTGGGCTATCTCTGAACCCTTAGTTCTTGCAGGATGACTGAGGGGAAAGCCAGGAATGGTGATAAGGAAGCAGCAGAGACATGGCATGTCATCATGGCCACTTAAATAATTCCTGTTGCTATTTTTAAGTGTTGCTCAGTTTAATGTTCGAAATGAACGTCTGTTGTCAGTGCACAATGCATGCTGTGCTTTGGTATATGGTCCTGCCTGAGTAGGATTTGCCAGGCTGAATCTTTGGCAGGTATCCATCTGCCTGCGGATTAATTGAGGCAAGTCAGTATGGGAGAAGCCCCTAAACTCCTCAAGAATGTGGCTGAATGACTGAATGCCTCAGGGGCAGGCGCAGTGGACTACAGCAGTTCAGTGGCATCAGTGAACAAACCATCGCACAGTGAAGCTCCTACTAAGCACCAGGCACTCAAGCATCTAACTCTGCGGCCAGCTGCTGCCAGCACGCTCCGTGCTACCATGGTCGCCTCTTAGATGCCAACCTTCGTGTCAGTGCCCAGAGTATTTGGAAAACGTCATTAACAGATATGGCAATTCATTTCCTTAAGACAGAACTTAGAGTCGCGAGGAGGTTAAATGAAAAGGAACACAACAAGGCCAGGTTTCCAGCCCTTTCTCTTGTGCACAAATATTGATAGATATATATAATAGGTAATATATTATATAATGGAAATATAATACATAAACATTAATAGATAATTGGCATAAGAGTTCTTCAGCTTTGCCATCTCCTGTGATAGTGGCAGGGCTATGGGTTGCTTGTGCACTGTTAATTCTCCATTTGCTCGTCTTTGGTATTCAGCATATTCTTTGCCCCTAATGAGGGCATGACAAACCAGAGCAGTCCAACAGGTAGAAGCAAGTGAAGATAAACCTCCTTGTGACCAGGACTTCTTGTCGCATCTCCTGATCTGCTTAAAATATAAAAGGAAGACATTCCACCTTTAAAGACACTTTCTATACCTTTGCTCATGGAATGGAACAAACCTCTGTTTAGCTGGGGATTGGAAGGGGGTGCTGGCTTTGCTTTCAGTGCATCAAAAGTACCATTTGTCTAAAACTAAGGGTTGACACGAAAACATCTCCAAAGCATACTAACAAGAGGGACTTAGGATCTAGGGAAAGATGAGGCATAAGGCTTGGGTCCTTTGCTCTGTGCCGGTGAGACACATCCACTCAGGCAGTCACTCATCTGAGACAGTTTCTGCAGGTGCAGTAAAGGGTCCCCAGAGCAGCTGTGAGTTTGCAGGGAGATGCATACCTGAGCATGCTCTGAGCTCAGAGCACCACCTTTTCTACCCCTTCTTTAATTGCCTCTTTATTGCCTCGTGAACAGTATCATATAACCGGCATCATTTAACACAAAGCTGTCTGCTTTTTCAGTCTCTGTTCTGTGTGGTGACGAGCATAGAACCGGGCACACAAGATGGCCCGGGATGCCGTCAGGCCCATCACTTGCTCATCTGAGACCTTGTAGTGCCTGTCACACAGGAACGGCCTGTAAAGTAGCTTTTCTAATCTTAGACGTAGATCAATTATTCACCCGCCTGGCTCCTCTTGTGCATTATCTTATAGAATTCACCCTGGCAACATTGCACCTTGCGTCTAAATCTTAATCTGAAATTGATACATGGATATTAGGTTTCTTCCGCTTTAGATTGTTCTAAATGTCAGCCAATTGTGAAAATGGTTTTAAAATGTTTTCTCCTTCCCTTACTTTCCCTTATGAAGGTTACTTGGCTTTGTATGAAGCTTGATAGGAAGTTTAAGAAATTAAGAGCTGGCTCTCCTTCTCTGCCTTTTAGTGTCATTTATGAGGTCAGACTTCAGAAATATCAACCATTTAGCTTTTAAGAAGAAATGTATAAGCAAGAATTTCTGTTTAAATTTATTTTTTAGTTGCATATAAGAATTGTGTGTATTTTTTAATTAATCAACTTTATTTATTAGAGCAGTTTTAGATTAACAGAAGTTTGTGTGGATAGTAGAGAAAGTTCTCATTTCACCCTCGATTTTCCTTTATTAATATCATCTTGCATTAACATACCATATTTGTTAGAATTGATAAACCAATGTCATTACATTGTTAATTAAAATCTATATACTAGGGCTTATTTTTTGTGTTGCAGAGTTTTCAACATAATTAAAATTTATACAATTTTCACACAATACCTAGATACACATTCTATTCAAGTTCAGTGTCTCCTGGTTTATAGTCTCTGCTTAAATCTATTTTATATACTATGTTGTTTTCGGTGTTGAATGCAATAGTATAAAATGTGTTTTCACTTTTCAAATAAGTGTCATTCAAAATTACACATACTAAAAACAAAACAAAACAAAATTACACATACTAGAGTCATTCTTTTTCACTGCATATGGAGAAAACTGTGTATAGTATCAAGTTCCTGATAGTTTCATATGTAAATCAGTAAGTCCGTGATTGCCAGAAAGGTGATATGGACATGAAGAAAGTCATTCATTTTGTTTTTCTTTTCTTTTTTACCTTGGGTACAAGCAAAGGAAACAAAACCATGTTGAGGGAGGGGCCACGTCATGTCATTAATTGGCTCTCCTGACAAGATGGATAATTATGCTCTTGAGCACCTCGCATGAAAGAACTAATGGCTCCTGGAGAGAGTCTAGCCGGCCCAGGAAAAAATCGGAGACTACAGTGATGACATTAATAGCCTTAATGAGCGTGTGTACATTTATCTTCAGAGTGAAACAGTGCCCCTTGGTCCACACGCTGCCATCAGTCGGTGCTTCCATGTCGTAGTCATGAAAATTAAACGGCGGATGATTTCTCACTAGAAAAGTAGCATTCTTTTACATATATATATGTGTGTGTAATTTTATTTATTATTTATTTCTGGCTGTGCTGGTCTTTGCTGATGCACAGACTTTGCTCTAGCTGTGACGAGCAGGGGCTTCTCTATTGTGGTACACAGGCTTCTTGTAGCTTCTCCTGTTGCAGAGCATGGGCTCTAAGGAAAGAGGGCTTCCGTAGTTGCGGCTCCCAGGCTCTAGAGCGCAGGTTCAGTAGTTGTGACACAGGGGCTTAGTTGCCCTGCGGAATGTGGGATCTTCCCAGATCAGAGATAGAATTCGTGTCTCCCACATTGGCAGGTGGATTCTTTACCACCGAGCCACCAGGGAAGCCCGAAAAGTAACATTCCTAAAGAGGTGTCAGAAGAACACAAGTGGACACGCTCCACTTTTAACCCCATGTGCAAAGGTGGGCCCGGGAGGGCTGCCCATCAGTAATACTTCTGTTGTTTCATCACACATCGGACACGTGGGAACTGATTCAGCCCAGGTCAGGGGTCAGCAAATGAGCGACAGGAGGGAGAGCCTGCATAGTCTGAGAGTCAGGTGCTCAAATGAGTGGCATTTTAGGACATAAGGTCTAAGTAAATCAAGGATCCAATGAAGGAAATTAACAATATCGCAGTTAAACAATGAATATATTCTCAAGCATCTTCAGGGTCCTGTTATGATATCATAGAACATTTTCACTCCACCCTTGGAGAGTTTAGATTGTGCTAAGTAGAATATGCTGAAATATTTCTGCTTATTTCTTCAAAGACTGTTTCTTAGAGCAGTTTTAAGTTTACAGCAAAAGTGGAAGAGAAGGTACAGAGATTCTCCATTTCCCACTGTGCTCACACACGAACAGTCTCACCCATTAGCAACACTCCCACACCTACTTATTTTCACGAATATTTTGACAATATTTAACTATCCAAATCTTTCCAGTGTTTGTGAAGTTTCCCCCGCCACCATGGGCCTTTGTCCATTTGTTTTTTTTTTTTTAATTTGCTGGAGTATATTTGATTTAAAATGTAGTGTTAGTTTCAGGTGTACTGCAAAGTGAATCGGTTATACATATACATATATCACTTACACATATACATCTATCCCCTCTTTTTTAGATTCTTTTCCCAATACAGGTTATCACAGAGTATTGAGTAGAGTTTCCTGTGCTATACCGTAGGTCCTTATTGGTTGTCTACTTTATATATTGTAGTGGGTATGCATCAATCCCAATCTCCCAGTCTATCCCTCCTTCCCCCTTCTCTGATCAGTAGCCTTAAGTTTGTTTTCTACATCTGTGACTGTACTTACAGCTTAGAGGCTATGTAATTTTGCACAATTTACCTCTCAGAACGCCAGTGTCCTGTCTATAAAATAAAACTAGTAATGTTTTATGGGGAATAAAGGTACAGTTTGATCCTCATGGTACACAGGGCATTGTGTCTTGCACATCATGCACACTTAGTGAATGTTGGTGACAGGACTTAACCAGAGCAAACACAGGGCCCGTCCAGCTCTCTGTGGTGGCCCTGATGGATTGTTATTGTTGATGTCATATCAATGGGAAAAGTGTTCAAAACACTCGACCTACTATAGACAGATTGTGATTATCTTAAATTGTAATTTTAACAGAAAATTAAGAAAAACAAATTTAGAGATATTCAGGGTGTTAAAGATGTTCAGGGTGGGAGAGATACAAGCTGGAGCAATTAGAAACGTTCTCAAAATTTGGAATATTCTTTGGAAGGACTGATGCTGAATGTGAAGCTCCAGTACTTTGACTACCTGAGGCAAAGAGCTGATTCACTGGGAAAGACCCTGATGCTGGGAAAGATTGAGGGCAGGAGAAGGGGGCAGCAGAGGATGAGATGGTTGGATGGCATCACCAACTCAATGGTCATGAATTTGAGCAAACTCCAGGAGACAGTGGAGAACAGGGAAGCCTGGCATGCTGTATAGTCCAGGGGCTCACAGAGTTGGACACAACTTAGCGACCGAACAACAACAACAAAGATTTGGTGCTTGAAGAATGAGTGGGAGGAAGGGGTATTCAAGTTCAGGATAATTTTTTTTTTAATATTTATTTATTGTTTGGCTGTGGAGGGTCTTAACTGCGACACTCAGGACCTTCGTTGTGTCTCAAAGGCTCAGTAGTTGCAGCAGGTAGGCTTAACTGCCCCGCTGTGTGTGGGATCTTAGTTCCCCGACCAGGGATCAAACCCTTGTCCCTTGCATTGCAGGGCAGATTGTTAACCACCGAACCATCAGGGAATTCCCTGAGAGAGTGTTTTGTGCTCACTCGCATAAAGATGTCAATGTGGTTCAGTGCCAAGCTTGAAGAAAAATGCCTCCGTGTCACTTTGCTGGGAAGAAAATCAGCAGATAGCAAACCTTTTAGGGTTGCTATTAGGTGTTCCAGACAAGCCTGTTGTGAAGAGGGACCCCCAGTGGTGAGAGTTGCCATTTAGAAGATGCTCATCTGAAATGACCGACAGCCGGAGGAGCCCCCCACCCTCCCGCCCCACCCCGCAGGCCCTAGTCCTTGACAGCAGCCCCCAAAAGGGACTGTCGAGGCTTATTCTGTGACTGTGACAGTTGTGGGTGAGAACAGCGACCCCGGCACACAGGGAGAGGCAGGGCGGTCCCTCCCCTCCCCCGGCCCCCTGACCAGCCCTGTGAGAACTGCTTTCCCACCCTCGCAACAGGACTCCACCTCAAAATAAAGCAGACGCCATCCATAGCTGCCTAAGCAGCCCCGTGGGGTTTCTGGGAGCTGAAAACCACAGCAGAGCTTTCTCCTGACTGGGCATGACTCTAAGACAAGAAAAAGGATAATTTTAGACCACCAACTTTGACCTTGCGAGTACAAGGAGAATGGTATAAAGAAAGAAAAATAAAGTGGAAGAAACGAGTGGAAAATGATAGGATTTAAACCACTGGATCCTAAGATCAGACCCAGTTTTTTTAAATACCCTAAAACCTCATACTGGAGAGTTTAAATCTGAACTTAGCTATTGTTTCTTGTGTTTATTTTATGTGTAATATAAATGATTGTTGTTGTTTAGTGCCTAAGTTGTGTCCAGCTCTTTTGCGACTCCATGAACTATATAACCCACCAGGCTTCTATGTCCACGAGATTCTCCAGGTAAGAATACTGGAGTGGGTTGCCATTTCCTCCTCCAGGGGATCTTCCTGACCCAGGGATTGAACCATTATCTTCTGCATTGCAAGCAGATTCTTTACCCCTGAGCCACCTGGGAAGCCCAATTAGGAGCTGCTTAATATTAATGCTCTTCTGACGCCTACTGTTTATTGACATTTTGCCTTGTGCAGATCACACAGAATGCCCTACGCACCATACTCAGTGTATTAGTTGCTTTTGGCTGCTGTAACAAGTTTCCACAAATTTTGTGGTTTAAAGTGACACAGACCTATTCCCTTACATTTCCAGAGACCGGAAATCCAAAATGGGTCAGCAGGGCTGCATTCCTTCTGGAGACTCTAGGGAAATATCCTTTTCTTGCCTTTTCCTGCATTTCTTGGCTTCTGGTCCTGCCCGTCCTGACCTCTGCTTCCGTAGTCACGTCTCCCTCTCTGACTCCCATCCTCCCGTCTCCCTCTTATAAGGATCCTTATGACTATATGTAGGGCCCACCCAAGTAATTCAAGATAATCTCCCATCTTGAGATCTTTAACTTAATCCCATCTGCAAAGCCTGTTTGGGCAAGCAAGTGACATATTCCCAGGCTCCTGGGACTGGGATGTGGACTTCTGAGGGTCTGTTGTACCACAATGAGGCTTCCCGTGTGTTAGACCATCAACCTAGACTGAAGTCCATCAGAGGAGAAAATGGCCAAATGTTACAAGTGGAAGGTTGTGTTACAAGTGAAAGGTCAGTTAGTTCCTGTACAGAATTCTATAGGTTAATATATTTTATATGGGCTTCCCAGGTGGCTCAGCAGTAAAAAAAAAAAAAAAATCTACCTGCAGTGCAGGAGACGTGGGTTCAATCCCTGGGTTGGGAAGATTCCCCTGGAGGAGGAAATGGCAACCCACTCCAGTGTTCTTACCTGGAGAATTCTGTGGACATAGCACAGTAGCAGTACATGCATGCTCAGTCGAGTTCGATTCTTTGCAACCCCGTGGACTATAGCCCATCAGGCTCCTCTGTCCTTGGGATTCTCCAGGCAAGTGGATTGCCATGCCCTCATCCAGGGGATCTTCTCAATCCAGGGAATCAAACCCAGGTCTCCCGCATTGCAGGCAGATTCTTTACCAACTGAGCCACCAGGGAAGCCCACGTGTACTACTACTACTATGACCACTAGTACATTTTATATGTGGAAAATGAAAATGTATTTAAGTGTTATATTCAGAAAGAGGAAGTTTCTCCCTTAACATTCTGTAAATATTTTAATGTGTGGTCCACAGCATCTTCTCCTTCATCCTGTAGCCTAGCTAACTGTGGGTCCTCCATCCTCTGGGGGCTGCTGTCAACTCCAGGTGAACCACTTAAGGCAGCTCATTTCTTCTCAGGTACAGTGTGTCTTTGCTTTATGTTTAGCATTTAAGCTGGTTGTCAGCCCTGCCCCAGAACAGTGACTTGAACTTGCAGTCTGCACGCGTGCTAAGTCACTTCTTAGGGATGCCATGGACTGTAGCCTGCCAGAGTCTTCAGTCCATGGGATTCTCCAGGCAAGAATACTGGAGTGGGTTGCCATGCCCTTCTCCAGGGGGTCTTCCTGACCCAGGGATTGAACTTGTGTCTCTTAAGTCTCTTGCATTGGTAGGCATGTTCTTTGTCACTAGAGCCACCTGCAGTTTAGCGCAGCACATCCTCTGAAGTACAACAGTGTCTTTCTGGCTTCCTCCTGTGGCTTGTGGTGGCTCAAAGAAGCAGGAAGAAAGTTCAGGGTAGGGAACACCCTGGAGTGGTGGGAGAGGGGGTGGTTAGCAGATGGCACCCTGGCAGTAGAGGAGGTTGTCTGGGCGTTGATGGGTGACGTAACTGTGTGCTGACGGTCCCAGCAGGAACTGCCTGCAGAGGAGGGCTTGGAATTCAATTCCCAGTGCAGATGGAGGAGCTTGCTGTAGAAGTTTCACATCCGTGGATAAGATAATAAAGATGTTGAAGAGGTACTTACCCTCCTAGAGAGTGTCGATACCACGGCATTGCGACTCACTGCAAAGCCAAGGGCTTGCTGGGGGCACCTGCTCAGCTTGGACGCTGGAAGCTTGGGGATCTCTTAGTGACACTCAGCACTGTCCCATGTGTGGCTCCTTAGAGGCTGGTGGGGGGGCCACATTCTCCTCGTACTTAATTACTGGAGTGGAGTCCTAGTCAGGACTAGATTATGGTGACATTTGGTTGTATTTTAATTTGTGGTGACCAGACATAGATGTACTAGTTTCCTACTGATGCTTTAACAAAGAACCACAAACTTAGTGGCTTAAAGCAACACACGTTGGTTTTCTTACAGTTCTGTCTGTCAGAAGTCCAACACGTATCTCACTGAGCCAAGTTCAAGGTTATAATTCCTTTCTGGAGATGCTGGAGAATCTCCTTTCTTGCCTCTTTCACCTCCTAGTGGCTGCCTACTTTCCTTGGTTCATGGCCCCTTCTACCATCTTAAAGCCAAGCAGAATCCTTCTTCTTTTTTTTTTTTTTTTTTTTGTTATGGGAGAGTGACTATTTCTTTTCTTTTCTTAAATACTTGTTTATTTGATTGCACTGGGTCTTAATTGTGGCATGTGAACTCTTAGTTGCTGCACGTGGGATTTAGTTCCCTGGCCAGGGATTAAACCCAGGCCCCCTGCACTGGGAGCATGGAGTCTTAGCCACCAGACCACCAGGGAGGTCCCCAGAATCTTTCTTATATTCCCATCTCACTGATGGTCTTTTTTTTTTTTTAGAATTGCATCTTCCTCT
Organism: Bison bison bison; assembly: GCF_000754665.1. NCBI lineage: Eukaryota > Metazoa > Chordata > Mammalia > Artiodactyla > Bovidae > Bison > Bison bison. Next base: position 2,131,095 of record NW_011494628.1, read on the forward strand.
TCCTTTCTCTTCTGATATCTGGATTCTGAACATTTTGGGATTATGCCAATCTCTTCCAAAACTTTGTTACCAGTGTTGTGGTTGCATTTCAACTAAAGAGTTATGAGTGAGGAAATAGTGATCAAAGTGAAAAGAGAGAGTTTCAGAAACATTGTAGCCAGGGGTCAGAAGCATGGGCAGGTGTGAACAACATAGAAAAGAAAGAGTCAGTCAGTCCGTCAGTCAGTTCAGTCGCTCAGTTGTGTCCGACTCTTTGCGACCCCATGAATTGCAGCACGCCAGGCCTGCCTGTCCATCACCATCTCCCGGAGTTCACTCAGACTCACATCCATCGAGTTGGTGATGCCATCCAACCATCTCATCCTCTGTCGTCCCCTTCTCCTCCTGCTCCCAATCCTTCCCAGCATCAGAGTCTTTTCCAATGAGTCAACTCTTCGCATGAGGTGGCCAAAGTACTGGAGTTTCAGCTTTAGCATCATTTCTTCCAAAGAAATCCCAGGGCTGATCTCCTTCAGAATGGACTGGTTGGATCTCCTTGCAGTCCAAGGGACTCTCAAGAGTCTTCTCCAACACCACAGTTCAAAAGCAACAAATCTTCGGCGCTCAGCTTTCTTCACAGTCCAACTCTCACATCCATACATGACCACAGGAAAAACAATAGCCTTGACTAGACGGACCTTTGTTGGCAGAGTAATGTCTTTTCAATATGCTATCTAGGTTGGTCATAACTTTCCTTCCAAGGAATAAGCATCTTTTAATTTCATGGCTGCAATCACCATCTGCAGTGGGGCACCAAGAAGTATGTCCTGGTGAGTCTGAGCTTTTTATATCAATAAAACTTGTGCTTTTCAAATAAATGAACTTTAAATGCTTGTAGAAGCATCAATTGTTTTTGTTATTCAGAGGAAGTAATTCATGATAAAATAATAAAGAAGCTGAACAGATACAGAAGTATCTAGGTGAATAATCACCTAGATAGTGTTAATACCATATAATTGCAAGTACTTTTCAGAGAAATACAATTCTGTTTGGTTTGTAGAAATTATAATTCCCATATTTATTTCTCATTGATCTATTGCATTCTCCATTATAACTCTGGGAGAATATAAAAATTGACCTGTATCAAATAGAAACATGATTCTGGCAGCAAAATAGGTTTCCATAAAAACCAAGCAAAGTGGACAAAAGAGAAGAGCTAGGCAGATTTTATTAACATTTATTTTTGTCCGGTCCCTCAGTTTTTCCTGATTTATTTTAAAACCCAGGTCACATGGGCCAGAATCTATATTTATTGTTAAATAAATATATCTGTTAGACTTGAACCATATATGGAAAATATTACTAATCTTGATTCCAGTGGTATTTTAAAATATTAATATTCTGAGTTGGTTTAGTGGCTTTAGCCTTTATTTTTTTTTTTTTCTCCAGGCTTTGCACTCAAATATACTTGCCAGCTTTTCTCCACTTTGCTCCACTTTTCTCACTTCCTGTGTCCCATTAAAACTTGAAAGGATGTCATCCCTCATAGGACATGATTCTCATCCCCCCCTTCTTCTTTATTTCCATCCTTGCATTTCTGTCTTAGCTAAATGTTAGCCTCCAGTGAATAATTCCTTTTAGCTCAATGGACAAGAGAAACCAAGCAAAACTTCATTCTTGAAGAAAGTTATTAAGCTAATTTTTACACCATCTCTTTTAAAATTCCATCACTGATTCTTAATCAGACACTTTTGTTAAATTCTAGATGTCAATGAGCAGAATCAAAGGCCCATAGTTATATGCTTTTCAGAATAAAGTATTGCTGTTGCCTCTAGCTTTGCACATTCTGATCTAAAGCATTGATATTTCATTTATTTCTGCCTCAATCATCCGGTGGTATAATGCTTAAAAAAAAACCACAGGAAGATGACTGAGGTTTGGTTAGTAGTGAAAGAAGGCAAGTCTTTTCAGAATCACAAAGAGCTACAGACAGTGTTTCAATTGTGCTTACTACAGAGAGGTCTCAATTCATGTCCCAGTCTGTCCTGACTGAACAGCTGTGCCAAGAAGTCTGGATCTGTGATCAACCAGTAATGTCTGTATGGATACAGAATGTGAGAGTAGGAATATATGTATGTGCCACATATTTACCATTCTTAAAATCTAGATGAAGGCTTCCTGACATTTTTTTTTCTTTTAAAGACAGCGTGGGGGCAGAGGAGGAATTGGGAGGTTTGAAACTATGTATAAAATAAATAACTAATGAGAACCTACTGTATAGCACAGGGAACTCTACTTATTAAATGCACTGTAATGACCTGAATGGGAAGGAAGTCCAGAAGGGAGGGGATACATGTATATATATTGCTGATTCATTTTGCTTTACTGTAGAAACTAACAGAACATTGTAAAGCAACTATACTCTAATAAAAATTAAATTATCCTCTAATTAAAAATAAATTTTAAAAGTACTTAGGAAAAAATTAATTTATAAAAGGCAGTATGGTAGTGGAAGGAACTTGGGTGGGTTCAGGAATCAGATCCATTTGGGTCCAAATCTCTCCTGTGAGTGACTGAGTGAGTGAGTGAGTGAAGGTGCTCAGTTGTGTCCGACTCTTTGCAACCCCGTGGACTGTAGCCCACCAATCTCTCCTGTAGTTTTATCCAATTGTATGATGCTAGGAAAGCCAGATACCACTTGTGCAGTCTTTAAGATGGGATCAATAATACCTGCATTTCATGGTTGTTGGAATAATTAATCAGAACACTGCATGTGAAACCCCTGGGCCCTAGGAGAGTCTTCATCTGTGGTAGACTGTTCACTTCCTGTGTTATCTTTCCACACTGTCACCCACCCATCTGCCAAGACAAGGTCTTTACCAGACCATGGGGTTCTAGTAGAAGGGAGAGATATTTCAACTAAACCAGTCACATTATACTGCTTCTCACTCAGATCAGACCAAAACAAGTTCTTCCTTGGGGAATTCGCAGGCTTAAGCTGGTGAAGAAGACAAGCTTTGTTGTCCTGTGCTCCCAGAGCCGAGGATTCTCCTCCTGTGACAAAGCCTGTTCACGGTGGGGAGAATGAACTCATGGTGCAGCATCTGAGTGTCTAGTTCTAGAGCCTGGGCCACTGGAGCGGCCCCAGATCCTGTCCTCCCAAAGCTTGGTCATCTTTTCATTTGATTCATTAAGCTCCATACCCTATTCCCACTCCAAACACAGACTTCTAGTCCTGTTTAACTTTTTTTTTTTTAATGTAGTTATTGTTGTTTTTAAATTAATTAATCTGGCTGCACCGGATCTTAGTTGCCGCACATGGGATCTTTACTTGTGGCATGTGAACTCTTAGTTGCAGCCATGTGGGACCTCGCTCTCTGACCAGGCATCAAACCCAGGTCCCTGGCATTGGGAGCATGGAGTCTTAGCCACTGGACCACCATTTAACTTTCAGCTAGATCCAGACTCAAAACAGTTCTGACTGATACAGTAATTATTATGCCTGTTTTTTAAAGAAGTTTGATTTCTACAGATTATCACTAAATTCCATCATTGCTCTTCTCTTGATATTTTTTCATTTTCTTTGTATGAACAAGTCTTAAAATCCAGAAGAAGTGGATTTCAATGGCTTTGCTTATAAGCATGTCATATTAAATAGCTGAGCTGTGAATATTTATGATTGATGCTGCTGCTGCTGCTGCTGCTAAGTCGCTTCAGTCGTGTCCAACTCTGTGTGACCCACCAGGCTCCCCGTCCCTGGGATTCTCCAGGCAAGAACAGTGGAGTGGGTTGCCATTTCCTTCTCCAATGCATAAAAGTGAAAAGTGAAAGTGAAGTCACTCAGTCGTGTCCGAATCTTCTCAACCCCATGGACTGCAGCCTACCAGGCTCCTCCTTCCATGGGATTTCCCAGGCAAGAGTACTGGAGTGGGGTGCCATTGCCTTCTCATATGATTGATGACATACTGGTAAAGTCTTTCTCTTGCAGTGGCTTAAGTAGATAACATTTATATCCAAAAATTGGCACTGTTGAGTGGTCTTTTAAAAGTTTGGTGCCATATGATGCAAATGAAGCCACAGTCATCCTTCTAGAACCTGTTCAGACAAGATAGGTCTATAGAAAGAAAGCTCCACTCCATCTCACAGATGGTGCCTGCCAGTCTGGGGTCCTCAGGGGCCTGGGTAACCCTGGGAGCACCTCAGCCTCAGCGTCATCCTGGTGGGAACTGTGTCAGAAGGCATTTAATCTCTGTTATCCTCCTTCCTGGGCTTCCCTCCTGGCTCAGTGGTAAAGAATCCACCTACCATACAGGAGACACAGGTTCGATCCCTTGGGTCGGGAAGATCCTCTGGAGTGGGAAATGGCAACCCACTCCAGTTTTTCTTGCCTGGAGAATCGCATGTACAGAGAAGCCTGGAGGGCTCCAGTCCACAGGGTCGCAAAAAGTCAGACATGACTGAGCACGCATGCACACAACGCACCCTCATTCCCACCCCACCTCCTGCAACCGCCGACTCCAGTGTCTGGCCATGGTTGGTCTTCCAGAAATGCTTGTTTAATTTTGGTTTTGGCCACCCCTCGAGCATCAGGAGCTTAGTTCTTGGACTGGGGAGTGAACCTGCGCCCCTGCAGTGGAAGTTCAGATTCTTAACCCCTGGACTGCCTGGGAAGTCCTGTTTGTTTGATTGATTAGAACCTCAAGCAGAGAGAAAACATATTAATCTAATGCACCTTTTCCCTAAATCTCACCCCAACAATTGTCCCTCACTATCTTCAGGCTTTTTCTATGTAAAAGCACCTTCTTTTCTACTTCAATATTTCTCAGCTCCTTTAAGAAGAAAATATTTCTTTAAAATGAAAATTCTAGATTCAGGAGAATGATTTTTCCATAAGCTATATAGAAAAATCAGATCTACAGATTTCAACTTACTACTTATACACATACACACAACTATTCTTGCCCTTAAGAAATGCTGTGTATTATTTTATAAACTCATACACATGAAATAGTTGGAAAATCACAAATTCACAAACTCTCATAATTAGGGAAACTGAAAAAGAGGCGGCCAGGGAGAGTCCTTTTTATTTTCCATTTTCCCCATCACAGTGCTAAGCATGAATAGAGCAGACATTTGCTGTTAATTTGCACTTTAACTAAAAGCCTATATAATCCAATTCAGCTTTTTGTTGAACTTCAGTTGTTTCACCTAGATTGAGCTTTTATATCTTATTTGTTATAAACACTTCATGAACCAAATTTGAATTATGCCTTTATGATTATCTTTTACATTAAATACTTAGTCGATACTTGATAACTGAATAGGGAATACAAGAAAAAAGAATGTTTTCAGAAGCTGATAGTGTGATGGGAAACACAGGATCAACTCAAAGATGACTGTAATTTCCCAAAGAGCATTCAAATGAATAATTTAACCAGCTTTCACTTTAAAGCTGACTTAAGATGGCATTACTCAGTAGGACTGAAATTGCTGTGTCCCAGAGCACAGGGAGAAATATAATATGTAGGCCAATAGGCGGGTATAATGTTCGGCTCAGTCGTATGTCTGTTTAGTATAATTTCAGAATCTGAGGAATCATGAGCATCTTTAATCCAAGTCCTTCATTTTGTAGAGAGAAGTGACTTTCGCAGAATCACCCAGTTAACTTGAGATAGAAAGCTCTATCTCAAATCCTCAAGTTCCTAACTTTCTCATCTAGTGATGGCCATTCAGTCCCCCTGAGCCTCAGCTCTTTCATCCGTGGGATGAGATACAGTATTTGATACTGGATTTCTGCACCCAGTGAAACATGTGTGTAAAGATTCTTTGTTCGTTGTAAAGCTCCAGGGTAATGGGAGGTAGCATTCTTTCTGTTATTGGGGTCTTGAAATTGCTGTGTAGAATTTCTGATACTAGAGAATGCTAGTTGCAGGAAACACCTGTTTTTTTTTACTCTACACTGACTTATCCAGGGATGTGACTTGAAAACATTAAAAGTAAAGGCTGCTTTTAGATAGAAGCTTTCAAAAGAAAGCTTTTTTTTTTTTTAAGTGACTCTCCATCTAGAGCAATGAAGAAAAACATTGTTCTGATTCATGTCTTAGCCAGCTATCACTTATTAAAAATTATTTCCTCTAAGAACAGGTCTATTAACTAACCTGTATTTGTCCATCTCACGCTGAATTTTCGTCTCTCTCTTATGTTCCTGTTCAAATGGAGGCAGCTGTGCGTGAATATCAATTAAAGTTAATGGAAATTTGGTCCTCCTCTGTCTGAAAAATTGTGAATTGATGTTTTAACTGCTGTTTGCATAGTACTAGATTAGGCACTTGGGAGTGTAGCTGCGGTGGAGAAATTTAAATTGTCACCAACACAATGACAATAGCTCATGAGTGGCCTCCGCCAGAGGGGAGTGTGCTGGGTAGTCCTGTGTTCAGAGGACAGAGTGGGAGGTCCCACCAGCAACTCAATTCAGTGGCTCTGGGTGGAAATTTCCCAGGCTCTTAATATGGAGATGCTCCAACATGTAAAGACAATTATCTAAGTAAAAACAGAAAGAATGAGAATTCTGGGTGGGACACACAAGTCCTTCTTTTCCATCACTAAGATTCACTTGCAAGTTCTACACAAAGTAGACTGTGCTCTGCAGTAAAATGGGAAAAATACATCACTTGAATCATTGAAACCCGGAGATGCTGACCAAACATTATTTTAGCAAGTGGTTTCAATTTTTTTCAGAAAAGAATGTTTTCTACAAAGGGTCGCCATTAATTGATTTTAATTTTCTTTTTTTCCTGCATGGAATATCCTTGATTTTCAATAGAGTAAGATAAAGTAGGAAAGAAATAGAAAGGCGATCAATATTGATAAAGCCTGTTTTCAGTGTATGCGTTACAACATGTATTTATACGGTTAGAGATATTTAGAGGCTTCCCTGGTAGCTCAGCTGATAAAGAATCCATCTGCAATGCTGGACACCCCAGTTTGATTCCTGGGTTGGGAAGAGCCCCTGGAGAAGGGATAGGCTACCCACTTCAGTATTCTTGGGTTTCCGTGGTGGCCCAGATGGTAAAGAATCCGCCAGCAATGCAGGAGACCTGGGTTCAATCCCTGGGTCGGGAAGATCCGCTGGAGAAGGAAACAGCTACCCACTCCAGTATTCTTGCCTGAAAAATTCCATAGACAGGGGAACCTGATGGGCTGCAGTCCATGGGGTCGCAAAGAGTCAGACACGACTGAAGGGACTCCCTGAAGTCACTTCCCTGCAGAGCAACCACAGTGATCTTTGAGAAGCTTTAATATTTATCACACTCTCCTTCCCCCACTTGTAATTCCCCAGTGGCGTCCCCTCCACCTGCCATGACATCCAGACTCTGTCCTGGATAACAAAGCCCCTGCCTCCCCTGGGTCCTGCCTGGGTCTCCAGTATTGATTTCTGTCACTCTGCCTTTTTTCACACCCCAGTATAGTGTTTCCTTCTTGTTCTCTAACACATCATATATGTTCCTACCACTGAGCTTTTGCATAAGTTCTCTGCTGTATGAGCTCTTGGCTCTCATCTCTGAGTGGCTGGATCCTTCTTAACTTTCAGATCTCAGCCTAATGCACCTGCTGGAAGATGCCTCCCACAACAATCCCTCTAAAGTAGTCACCCCCTATCCTGCCCCTCGGCTTTCCCTCCTGTGTATTCGTTGCTGTCTGATACTGTCTTTCTTATCTGTTTATAAATTTTTCACTTTTCAGTCTGTGTGCAGGCATGCATCCCTATACTGTAGGCTCTGAGAGCAGGGCCTTGAAAGTATTTTTTGCCATAGTAAACTCAGTCCTTGGAACAGTGCCTGTAGAAGATGCTCAAAAAACATATTTGGAGCAAATGAGTGCATGCATTCAAGCAACAGAGAAATCTGTTTGGGGGAAATTGATGACGTCTGCTTTATTTCATAGTGAGGACTTGGCTGATCTTGCTAAATTCCTAAGAACTAATCAAAAAATAAAAAAATACAAAATAAAACTTCCTGTTATTTGGCCAGTTCAGTTCATTGAACTCTCTTTCTTCTGCATTTGTGATCAAGGCTGCCGTAAAAGAGAAGCATGTTGGCATTGTGAATTTCTGATTAGATGC
>NW_011494628.1:2139295-2172651 GCF_000754665.1 Bison bison bison
AGATGCATGGGAGAGGTTAATGTGACATGGAGACAGGATCCTTATGACCCAGGATGTCTAGATTCTCATTGATTTGATAAGATTGTGGCCGTGATCTTCAGGTCTTTTGGCAGAACCAGAAAGTCTGCAGTACTAAGAACTACTCCAGTGGATGGCTATGGTTCTCTCACCAGTCCTCCTTTTTTTTTTTTTTTCTGCTACCAAATGAAATAAAAAGTACAGCAGGCATGGCCCTGGGATATTCTCAGTCAGAACTAACCATGTGGAGATTCTCACCTGTGGGGCTGAAGCGCCCGTGTGAACCTAAGTCTATCTAACTCTCAGCTAAGCTACACGCTTTCCCTAAGGAGATTTCTGAGGCCAAGACTGTTGACCCATTTAGAGATCCAGGGGTAAGGAGCTTTCTATTTATTTGCCAGTAAAGCACTATTTATGGCATTCTGATCACACTTTGCTCTTAAGACTATACTTACAGAGTTTTGTATGGGGAGAGTATAGAACACTCCTTGTAGGGTTTATCCTTTGGGGATTTAGGATTGAAAACATTGAAGATGGTTTTACTTAGTATTGAAAATAGTTGTATATGGCCTCTAGCCATTTCCCCATTCCTCCTTTCTCATTTCATAATTGCAGAGTGCTACTGGTGTAGTTTGAATCTGTTTTGAGCCCCACCCTTCCTGTTGCTAAGCAGATGAACTGGGTTGCATAAATTGTCAATTACTCAGCTGTGACAATGAAATCGACAGAACAGCCATGGGCAGAAATGAGGACAGCAACTTCTAGCCCTTGGATTTCAGATTAGATGATAGAGAGGTAGAAGGCAACAGGTGAACTTATCATGAGTAAAAGTTTGATCCTTACAAACTGGTAAAATTTGAAAACAGAACAAAAACGCCCCCTCCCCTTGCCCTAATTTCCTTTACGTATATTTTCAGGAAGACCTGAGCAAGCTCATTCTCCTTTTCAGAATATTTGTTTATTGAAGGGAATTCTTCCTTTAATGTAAAAGTCATCTCTTATCATGACCAGAAGTAAAAAAAGAAGAAAGGATATTATGGAAGGAAACATGAAATATAATTCTGCTACTTTAATACCACCTCATTAGAATCCGTGTGTGTTTCCTTCAGAGATTTGTATTCATTATATTAGAGGACATGGGTTAGATTTGTTTGGGTATTCATTTCTTTGTGTCTAGTTACAATTTACATACTTTATCCTTTAGTTTTGGGATTCCCTGGTGGCTCAGTGGTAAAGAATCCACCTGCCATTGCAGGAAACGCAGGTTCAATCCCTGGGTGGAGAAGATCCCCTGAAGAAGGAAATGGCAACTCACTCTGGTATTCTTATCTGGGAAATCTCATGGACAGGGGAGCCTGGAGATCTATAGTCCATAGGGTCGCAAAGAATCAGACATGACTGAGCAACTAAACAGCAAACATCAATCCTTAGTTTTAGAATATTTATTGAGTAGCAGTTACTAGTTTAATATTTCAGGTTAGGTTGACTCCCAAGTCTGAAGTCAGTTCTAAATCTGTATGTAATCACGAGCATATTTGCATTTCTGACCCAACAACAACAACAAGAAAAAGCTGACTTTGCTTAGGGCCATGAACCTTGACTCATCTCATTTACCCAGCTTCTTTAATAAAGCAGGTTTAGTGCGGCAGGTGTCCACCAAACCTTCGGCTCTCGGCACGTCACCTGTGACTTCCCACGGAAATTTTCCACGAAACAAACATTGAATAGGATTACAAAGATTTCCTTCTGGAGTCCTAGTGTACTGACTCCACTCACCTATATGAGGCAGAATAAGCTCAGTGCCGGCTCTAGCCCCCGCAGAGAGAGGTAAACCGTGTGTACAAGCATAATTAGCGCACCATCAGGTTGTAAGAACCAGTATTTGGTTTTCTCTGTTGGGATATTTTCCTCCAGTGGCTTCCCAAAGAGCTTCTTTGCAAATAGCTGTGGAAACTGCTACAGCAAATAATGCACTCAAAAAAAAAAAAAAAAAAAGAGCGTGCTGCAAATGGAACACTAGAGGGCACTAGAGTGACATTGTTATGTGATTGCATTTCCCTTGGCTCTGCCACCAAGATACTGTTTTTATTGAAGTGCAGTTGGTTTACAGTGTTGTTAATTCCTGTTGTACAGCAAAGTGGTTTGATTATTGTTGTTGTTCAGTTGCTCAACAACTCTTGTTGTTTGTATCCGACTGTTTGTGACCCCATGGACTGCAACACACCAGGCTTCCCTGTTCTTCACTGTCTCTCGGAGTTTGCTCAGACCCGTGTCCATTAAGTCAGTGATGCTGTCCAACCATCTCATCCTCTGTCGCTCCCTTCTCCACCTTCCCTCAATCTTTCCCAGGATCAGGGTCTTTTCCAATGATTTGGCTCTTCGCCTCAGGTAGACAAAGTATTGGAGCTTCACATATATATATATATTTCCCCCCATATATACATATATTTATTTATTTACATTCTTTTTTAAAATATTATTTTCCATTATGGCTTATCGTGGGATATTGAATAGATAATTCTCTGTGCTATTCTGTAGGACCTTGTTGTTTATCCATTTGATATATAATAGCTTACATCTGTTAACCCTATCCTCCCACTTCATCCCTACCCCAATGCCCTACCCCTGTTAAAAGCTTTTAAAATATTGCACTGCCTTGTCCTGAACACATTTGTTGGAGTTTACACAACATAGATTTATGATATGAGTCAAACGTTTGTTGTTAGTTATCATTCTAATCAATGTTTTCTCAAAAGCAGGTCTTTTCTTCCTATGCTGAATTTAAAAGAATCTTTAGTAATTTCTTCTTAGTTTTGTTTTTGAAGGAAAGCATATCTTATTCTTCTAAAACTGTAACTTTCCTAATAGTTCTAATACTAAAGATATTAGAATCTGCTAGATATTAAAGAAAGGAATTATTCCCAAACCTGCTTTTAGACTCACAGGATGTAGTCATCATATTAATATGTGCCTGCTGTTGAATTTAAAATAAAGTGTATGAATGCACCAGGATAATGTAGCCGTGCTAAAAAGTAGATAAGTATGCGTAGTTAGAAAATTACACTGTCACTTAGTCCTAAACAAACAGTTTAACCAGAAGGTTTTCTTTTACAATGCTAAGCTATTTCAGAATTCTAAATGAAATAGTTTTATTCGATATAAATTAACTTAAAAGTGGGAATTTAGTGTCTAATGTTTATGTGCCTGCGGGCCTAGAATTCTCTTTTAAATCATCCTTGCTTCCCCTCAAGATCTGTCAGTCTACTTGAAGAAACAAGGTATTTTCCTTTTAAGAAGTTGTCACATGACAATTTAATCCAAGAGATAAATAACACTGACCAAACATACAGAATTTTGCACATGTGTATCAGGTAAAACTGTGTTTAAAGGGTGGAGATACTACAGGAGTGGAGGGGCTGGGGGGAGACTTGCAGAAGGGAAAGGGCTCTCTGGGCTTGAAGGCTGGGTAGGATTTGGGCAGAGGACAGGTAATTCAGAATCCCAGCCCGGCGAGAAGGGAGAAGGAAGAAAGTGTTAGTCCCTCAGTTGTGTCCGACTCTTTGCAATCCCATGGACTGTAATCCGCCGGGCTCCTCTGTCCATGGGATTTCCTAGGCATGAACACTGGAGTGGGTTGCCATTTCCTCCTCCAGGGGATCTTCCCGACCCGGGGATCAAACCTGTGTCTCCCACGTTGCTGGTGGATTCTTTACTGTCTGAGGCACTAGGGAAGCCCTGGTGAGAAGGCAGGCATGTGTGCTGTTGTGTCCGACTCTCTGTGACCGCAGAGACTGTAGCCCACCAGGCTCCTCTGTCCATAGAATTTTCCAGGCAAGAATACTGCAGTGGGTTGCCGTTTCCTTCGGGAGAGCCAGCAAGAATTCCTCAGCCCCAACATACCAGGCATCTTCTGGTCCCTCCACGGGGAGGTCCCAATCCAGGGTTATATGTGCCATTTGTTTTTATGTTATTGCTTTGTTTGTTTTTATGTTGGAGTTTGGGGTAGTTGTTTTCTGTTTGGGTTTTGTTTTGGAGTTTGTGTTGTTTGTTGTTTTGATGCTTCTTTCAGTTCAGTTCAGTTCGGTCACTCAGTCGTGTCTGACTCTTGCAACCCCATGGACTGCAGCATGCCAGGCCTCCCTGTCTATCACCAACTCCCGTTGTTGCTTCTTTCATCAGGAAAAAAAAAAATCCCACCATTTGTAAGACAGCAATTCATTCTCCATCCACAATATTGCTGATCCTTTTCCTGGCCTTTCTTGGCTCTGTTGCAGCCAAATCTGTGTGTGCTGCTGTGATGCCCAACTTGACAGCTGGGCTGCCTTGGTCGGGTGTGGGGAGGGTCCTGAGTGTTCGCACTGAGTGTCACCCACCTGTCCGATGCACCTGGAACCAGTCCCTCTAGGGCCTGAAGGAAGAATCAGGGCCTGATTTCATCTTTGTAGTCCTGACACTCAGTACACATTAGGAGTTTGGTAAATATTTATTTTATAATTAAAAATATCTTTTTGTTAGTGTAAGAGCAGTGTAAATCCATTATGGAAAATTAGAAAATACATAAAGCAAAAATACTTTTGAAAAACAGCATATTCTCACATAGGTTACTATTAACATCTGAGTGTCTGTCCTTCCAAACTTATTTCTATACATATCTGTGTTAATTTGTCTTTCTTGTTTTAAAATTTTTTTTTAGTTGGAGGATAATTGCTTGACAATGTTGTGTCACTTTCTGCTACACAAAAACATGAATCAGCCATGAGTACACATATATCCCCTCCCTTTTCAGTCTCCCTCCCACTTACCCCCTCCACCTTTCATCTATCTAGGTATTTTAAAATGAGATTATGTTATAATACACAGTTTTATTAATGTGCACTGTTTTCTAGTCTCTTTTTTTCATTTAATAATCTCCCCATTAATACATAAATATGTCTGGTCTCTATATGATTCCTATCAACAAACACACTGCATAAAAATCTTCCAGGAGAATGTTTGTTAAAATTCAGATTCCAGGACTTCCCCTGTAGTCCAGTGGTTTAGATCCCTCGCTCCCAATGCAGGGGGCCCAGGTTCCATCCCTGGTCGGGGAACTAGATCCCACATGTTGCAATCAAGACTTTGCATGCTGCCACGAGAGATCCCATGTGTCACAACTAGGACCTGATGCAACCAAGGAGAATGGTTTTAAAAAATTCAGAATCCTTGGCCCTAGTTGGATCTTGAGGTTCATAATCTCCAGGGTTTGGTTCTGAAATCTGTATTTTAGCCAGCGACTAAACGCCCAAATCCCGGTCACTGATCTACAGCGTCACCGTGTGTGGGCTGGGGGTGGGATAGACTTTTATTGTATGAATGCACCGCGGTTTATTTAAGCAATCTCTACTGGTTTAAGTCTTGGCCTCATCTTGAACCAAGTGATAAAGGTCATTTGGTGATGAGCATAAGTCAAGATGATAAACATTTAAAATTTCTGTGGACGTCAACGTAGCTTGATGTATTAAGCGCTAGTGTTACAGCATTTTAAATCTGCTCACTGTTGATAGAGGGCGACCTTTAGTACGATCCCCAAGCCACAGGACGGACCACCATAGAGTGGGCTGACCTTAAACTATGGCAGGGGGCTTTTTTTCTTTCGTCTTTCATTCACGGGCCACGAGGACATAAATCTGTGTGTCTGTGTGCGAAACCAGATAACTCAGGTCCACATGTCTAGCACCCTCGTCTCTGGGTTATGTGGACACACTGACCCATTTGCCTCTTAATCCTTCTTCTGTCTGCTGAGTCTTTCTTACCACTTCACGCCAGTGATTAAGTGATAAGCAGACAACTCTGCCCAGCCCACATTATTTCCCCCTAATGTGTGGATATAATTGTCTGGTACTCCCAAGTTCTTGGCCACTGTAGAGAAAGTGTCTGCCCAGGATTTTTTCTTGTTTTTTTTTTTTTCTCCCCCTTTCAATTATTTTCTGTAGTTCCCCAGGTTTCATGATGTAATAGCCATGGAATTCAACTTGAGCAGCTTAGAATTAGTAATTGACTGCATGACGCTTCAATTACGATTACTAATTGATCCCCGCCTACACCTGGTGGCAGCAGACTTCCCAGTGCTGTGATGGACACACAGGAAAAGCTCTGAACTGTGATGCATGAGATTCAGGTAATTAGGTTAAAAAATGTTTTCCAGAGTCCTCAGATGGGCCACATTTGTAAAACACTATTTGTGGACACCTAGACATTATAATGTTAATATTTCCTAATCTATTAAGTATAAACTTACTGATTCTATTTCAACACAAAAGGTAAGGCTTAGAAATTCATTTATTCGTTCACTAAATAGTTACTGAGCCCTTATTGGATGCAGGCAGGATGCTAGGCACCAAGATTCAATTGGAGAACTAGATGGACCTTGTTCCTGCCCTCATGAAGTTTACAGTCATGAGATCAAAGACAAACAGGCAGTTCGTACTAACACAGTAGGGACAATTTAGCCCAGACTCAGAGTGCCAGGATAGGCTTCTCCTGTAAGTTCTGTCCAAACAAATCAGTAGGAACTGATGAAACAGGAAAGGAGATTTCTAAGGCAAAGGAGCAGCATCTTCAAAAGACTGTGAGAGGAACTTCCCTGGTGGTCAAGTCGGGACTCGGGTTCTATCCCTGGTCAGGGAACTAGGATCCCCTGTGCTGAGGAGCAACTAAGCCCATGTGCCTCGACTAGAGAATCCATGAGCCGTAACGGAGATCCAGTATGCTGCAGTTAAGACCCGACGTAGCCAAAGATGAAGTCCATGAGGTACTGAGTCCCATTCAGGGAGCTGAATGAAGCCCACTGTGGCTGGAATCTGAGCTTGACTGAAATGGCTAAGCCAGACCAGGTTACCCCATGCCTTGGAAGCCCTGGCAAGAAGTTTGGGCATCACAGGAGGCGCTAGTGGTAAAGAACCTACCTGACAATACAGGAGACATAAGAGACACAGGTTTGATCCCTAGATTGGGAAGATCCCCTGGAGGAGGGCATGGCAACTCACTCCAGTACTCATGCCTGGAGAATCCCATGGACAGAGGAGCCTGGAGGGCTACAGTCCATGGGGTTGCACAAAGTTGGACACAACTGAAGTGACTTAGCACTCAGCACATAAGAACAATAGGGAGCCATTGACCCTCTTTAAGAAGAGGGTTATAATCAGATTTACATTTTAAAGGTATTACTCTTGCAGAAGTAGACACAATGGGTTGAAAAGTAGTGAGACAAGAGGCAAGGAGATTGGTTTGGGTCCCCCCAGCGTCACCCAACCAAGAGCTGCTGCTAACCCATGGGAGACAGGAGTCATTTCTGTTCTATTTATTTAGTGTGACTATTTGGTTTGTAATATTACACTCAGCTGATAACACTGCACTTAGCTTAGACTCTTCCTGCCAGAAGCCAGGCACTGTTCTCTTTCAACAGTCTCTGTCTTTTGGGAGCTTACAATCAGGTGAGGAGAGACAGACAATAAACATGTTTTTTAAATTAATATGGGAATTCCCTGGAGGTCCAGTGGTGGGACTCAACAGTCTCACTGCCAGACCCCGGGTTCCGTCCCTGGTCGGAAAACTAAAAATCACACAAACCACATGGTGTGGCCCCCCCAAATAAAGTTAATACATCAGCAGCCTTCCTCACAATGACCAAAAGTTGGAAACAAAGTTAATGTCCATTGATAGATGAATGGATAAACCAAATATGGTGTATACATGCAATAGAATATCATTTTACCTTAAAAAGGATGAAATTCAGATATATGCTGAAACACAGATGAGCCTGGAAAACAGGGTGCTCAGAACGCTCAGGGAGATGAGCCAGACAGAGAAGGACAAGTGCTGTGTGGTTCCACTTGTGTGCGGTACCTAGAGTCACCAAACTCAGAGAGATGGGAAGAACAGAGCTTACCAGGGGCTGGGGTTCGGAACGTGTGCGGAGTTACTATTTAACGGGAATAGAGTTTTTGTTTGAGAAGGTGAAAAAAGTTCTTGAAATGGGTAGTGGTAATGTTCACACAACGTCGTGGGTGTACTTAATGCCACAGAATTACATACGTAAAATGGTAAATTTTACTTTATGTCTGTTATACCACAATTTAAAAAAAAAGAAAACCTTGTTTCCCCCGCAGCCAAACATTCTGTAAGGCACTGGGGTAAAGAAATGCAAGGAGTGGCCAAAACTATGTTTCAGGTAAATTTTGGTATGGACAAAAAAATGTAATATAGATGGTGGTAAATTAAATGAAGCAATAAAGCAGATGATACTGGGGAGATTTCCTTGGGGGGCCAGGTGGGGGCTGGGCTCTTTCTTTAGGGGATGTGGTTAGATAAGGACTCGAAGGAGGGGACATTTAAGCTGAAACCTGACAGAAAGACTCAGCCGTAACCTGACGTGTGAAACTGCATGATCCGTGACTGTATGATCTGAATCACATGAAAAATGAGTGCTTAGTTGGGAAAATACACAAATGAGACCTGTAAGGACACATCAAATGGTAAACTGCTTGTGATTATGAATGAATTTGGTTTTTGCTTGTGGTTTTTTTTGGTTTCCTATTATGCACATGTTTAACTTTTAAGAAACAAATGTTATTTTATAAACCTTTAAAAAAAAAAAGGATGACTCAGCTGTGCAGGGACCCGGCTGAGGAACATCCTTGGAAGAGATGAGCAGGGAAAAAGGTGCCACGGTCCTGAAGCGCTTGGCAGAGAGAGTGATGATCACTAGGGCCAGAGGGCAGCGAAGAGAGCAGGAGGTAGGAATAAGGCAGGATTAAGGCAGGAACCAGAGCCCAAAGGGCTCGCAGGTCATGGGAGGGAGGTGAGTCTTATTCTAGCTACAGTGGGAGGCACTGGAGGATTTTAAACACAGCAGAGATGCGATCAGGTTTATGTAACAGGAAGATCGCTCAACGGGGAGGTCAGGGCCGTGCAGGGGGAGGGAAAGGCATGAGGAGGTGCTGGCAGTGAGGGGGAAGTGATGCCAGGACGCGGAGAGGGCTGTGATTCGGAAGCACCTGGAAGGCAGGGTCCCAAGATTCCGCACTTGAACAACCGCAGACAGTGTGCATCTGTGATGCCCAGGTTTCCAGCCTGGGTTTCTGGATAAAGGTGGAGCCGCCGTGGGGGTCAGGTTGCTAGAGTGCTGGGTCCACGCTCACTGTTGAGGCTGGCGTTTGGTTTCATCCAGGAAGTATGGAAGGAGAAGAGTAGTAAACGTGAGAGCCTCGGCTTTGGAGTCCAGAGGCTTGGCTGTGCGTGGGCATGACTTACCAACTTTGGGAAAGATAAATTGCTTTAAGCCTCTGAAAATGAGGCTCATGATAGGAAATCTGGGTGCAGTGGGACCTCTAAAAATGAGGGATGCCCTTCCCTTCTGTGAGCCCCTCACCAGCCTCACAGCCTCAAAGTCAGTAATACAAGGTCTGGTCTGAAGGATCAGTCAGGCATATCTCAGGTAATATCCCAAATCCTGCTCTTCTCCAGAGTAGCTGAAAACGGGAGACGTATTAACCTGAGGGAAGCCAAGAACCCAAACAGCCGCACAAGCAAGGTCAACCTGCAAACACCTAAAGGCTTCTGGCTCCAAAGAAAAACCATGTCAAGTAAAGGGGGTCAAGGGGATGGGGCGGGGGTTGGTTCTCATTCACAATAGTAACAAAAGCTAAAAGGCAGGAATAAATCTAAAAGATATTCAAGGCCTTATAGAGAAAATTACAAAACATTACTGAGGAATGTGGAAGAGGAAATGGCAACACACTCCAGTATTCTTGTGTGGAAAACTCCATGAACAGAGGAGGCTGGCAGGCTACAGTCCGTGGGGTTGCAGAGAGGGACCATGCGTGGACCGCACACTGAAGAACGTAAAATAAGATGCAAATCAAAGGCGAGAGGCCACGTGCCTACATGGTGGGATTCAATATCAAAACCAGTTTTCACCATCATTGATTTCAAAACTCAATCAAATTTCAATCAGTCTCTCAGCAGGTTGTGTGTGTGTGGGAGTGTGGCGCTGTAGAAGCCAAATGCATGTAGAAAGCACAATAAACAAAATTATCTAGGATGAGTTTGAAGACTATCAAGAGAAATTTCCTCTATCAAATACCAAAATTTATTTAGAAACTACACTGGTTTAGTCAAAGGAGCATTGGTGCAGGGATTAAAAGTAGACCAAAGTTGAGACCCAGAAACCAATCCATGCACATATAGAAACTCAATTTATGGCATCAGATATTGGCATTGCAGATAAAGTAGGGGAAGTGATTGATACTTGACTCGTAACATATACATACAAAAATAAATTCCAGGTAGATTGAAGACCTAAATGTTAGCAACACACATGTAAGAACAAATGTCTGCAAAATTTCATATCATGGAGGGATTTTATAGACAGGATACAGAAAGCACAATCACAGTTGATAAGTCTGCCTACATTAAAATGAAAGTTGTTTGTTCAACAGAAAATCCTATGAGCAAAATGGTAAGCTACATAATGGAAGAAGATATTTGCATTGGCTCTAAGTGATTAAAAATTAGTATCCAGAATTTTTTTTCTTTTGGCTGCACTGTGTAGCATGTGGGACCTGAAGTTCCCTGATCAGGGATCGAACCTGTGCCCGCTGCAGTGGAAGCCAGGGAAGTCCCTGAATATATTTTCAACCTATAAATCAATAAGATATAGAAGCATAGCCTAACAGAAAACTGAGCAAAGAAAATGAACATAAAACACACAGAGGAAATTTAACTGGTCTGAAAAGACACCCAGCCTCCCTAGTTACGAGGTTGGAATGACAAGGCTTTCCAGATGCCCATGCAATGGCTCAGTCTCCTGGGGACACTTGTGACAGGTTGAAGGTTCACAGTCCTTAGGAGTTCATAGGGTAGCCCTGTGGCTTGGAGCTAGATGCCAAGTTGATGCCCATCTCTTTCAACTTTGACAGAGTTTAGAAAGTCAACAGCCAGGGTATTGTGAAATTCAGGTCTTAAGCTAAAACCACACAGGATGAAGACTTGGTGAGATGGGAAGGCTCAGAGCTATAGGGATGAGCACCCCAGAGAGCTTCAGAGCCAGTGGACAGCACAGGTCACAGGAAGCCAGAACAGGAGCTGAAATTTATGCCCAGTTGATTCCCATTTAGCATGGGGCAAGTGAAGGCTGGGTGCTTCCCCGGTGGCTCAGGTGGTGAAGAATCCACCTGCAGTTCAAGAGACCCGGGTTCGATCCCTGGGTCAGAAAGATCCCCTGGAGGAGGAAATGACAGTCCACTCCAATATGCTTGCCTAGGAAATCCCACGGACAGAGGAGCCTGGTAGGCTACAGTGAGGCAGCAAAGAGTCGGACGTGACCATGCACACACACACACACATGCAAATGAAGCATGGGGCTCTAGGCAGGCTGAGCCCCACATGGAAGGTGGCGACTCTGCAAATGATGTGATATAAACTTTGTGGCCACCTCTGGCTACTCGTTCACCTCTGTCCTTGTTGCCAACTAATCTCAATCTTAATAAGTAAGCAATGTCTCTTGAGCAAGACTAATCCCCCAAAGTCAGAGTTGGCGTTTTGGCCCATTCCCTGGTTTGTTGGTAACGCCATTCGCGCATTCAGTATGAGATGACCAAGTGCCTCACAGCCCCTGGACACTGTTCTATGGACTTGAGACCTCTGTCCTCCTGGAATTTACACTTTAGAAGGGGGAGGGGAAGGGGAGGGAATTGTAAATCACCAAAATGAACAAGTAAATTACTTATCTCAGCCTCTACCCCAGACCTACTGATAAAAGAGTCTGTGTTTTAACCAGTTCCTCTAGTGATGTTTATGTGCATAGAAGTTTGAGAAACTCTGAGTCTATGAACCATTGGCTTTTCCATTCATAACTCTGCATCCAGTCATCACAGTTGGATTGACTTTCTGCCAAGTCAACACCTAACCTGTTTTTGGTAACAGACAGGACATCTCCTGCCGATGGGAAGTAGTACTTGTGAGCAGATATTATAGGCAACACTTAACCAAGTCGTTCTGGATTTGGGACTCATTCCTTTGCTATAAACGTGCCTATTTCTTCTTATACTGAGTAACTACTGGCTATAATTAAGCCAACTTTAACAGCAGCAAGTGGTTTTGTTATTTTATGCAGCTTGCTATTCTGGACCAATTTATTTTAGTTCTGGTACATCTGGTTATACCAAAAAACTTGTCTCCTTTGCTAAATAAAGGTGTTCTCACTGTTTTCTTCATTTTAACACAACAAGGTAGGCAAGTAGTAAGAGCAAGTGGTCAGAATTGTCTGAAGTGCTTTCTCATTTCCACACTTTGGCGTCCACCACCGCTTCCAGAAGTTTCTCTGCCAAAACAAAGTATTCCTTTTTGGTAGCCAGTTCCTAGTTAATCAGTTCCATTCATGTTTTCCTGCTCATCCCCAAATAAAGTAGTTGTTTTTAACTTTCAACTCATTAGCACCTACAGTTACTGTCTCTCTGATTCATTTTGAGCTGAATCATGTACTGACATGCCAGCTCTTCCACACTCATCTTGAACTGTCATTTACGTCTGGTGAACTGTCATTGAAGTCTCAGATTATTGTTTACATTCTCATACTCAATAGAGTTTAGATTCCTGATGGACAGGAACTCTGTCTTATGTATCTTAATGTACTTCATACATCCCCTTAGTTATTGGATACATGCTTCTTGATTTTAGGACTTCCCTGGTGGCTCAGATGGTAAAGTGTCTGTCTACAATGCGGGAGGCCTGGGTTCGATCCCTGGGTTGGGAAGATTCCCTGGAGAAGGAAATGGCAACCCACTCCAGTACTCTTGCCTAGAAAATCCCATGGACGGAGGAACCTGGTGCAGGCTACTGCCCACGGGGTCGCAAAGAGTCCAACACGACTGAGCGACTTCACTTTCACTTTCTTGATTTTAGTGTATGTTTGTTCTATCGGTAAAAGTTGTTTTTTTTTTAAGTCAAGAATCCCATATATAAATTATAAAATTTGAGGCTTACATCACACAGACATTTCCATTTGCTGTTGGAGTAAAGCTTTAAGTCATATTTTAAGGGACTGAATCATATTTAGCTTGAAATGACATTCCCCAGGCAGCTGGTTTGTTCTCAGCTTGTGAGACGGTAGAAACTAGATTCTTGTTTGAAGAGCAAGGTAATCGGGTTCCACCATTAGAAAGCAAGCAGAAAAGGTAGTTAGAATTCAAATTGAACACTATTAATTTTCAGTATGGTGTTCCTTGTACAATGTCATCACCAGACATTTGAAAGAAAGCTATGTCTCAGATGTAAATAGCATTGTCATAAAAGCAGAAAGAATGTGAAAAGCATAGAGAATTTTTTTCATATAGCACAGTGGAAAAGCAATTCAATACTGAATCTAGGACCGTTCCCAATAAATGGTATAGATCACTACAGGACAGTGTTTAATCCATTTATTCCTAACTATGTGGTTTACCCAAGAAGAGATTAGCAAGAACTCTGAAACTGAGAGACTATACTAGAGCTAGGATAAAAGATTGCTTTCCTCATGCAGTCTTTTTTTCCTTCAACAGAAGCACATTCTTACTATATCAATTTTCCTCTTTCCAAAGACTTTCCCTTTATATTGATGAAAGGAAGAAATAGGTTATCTCATTCTTCAAATATTTATAATAGCTCAGCACATCATTCTAAGCTTCATTGGGCCAACTGGGATCTTGCTAGAAACTGAACTCCAGATTTCCAAATGGGATGAGCTGAAGCTGCCTACAAAATTGAATTTTTGGAAGATTGGAAAAACAAAATAATAAACACTGAAAGTTTATTTTGGAAAATACACAGACCCCTATTTCCTGACTTTTTCAGGATTTTTACATGTACATAGCTGTAAAGTTTCATATTCTAAAAGTAAATCTGCTTATCTAACCCAGAATAAATGGCAACCATTGTTTGAATTGTAGGAGAGTACTCATACTCAAATTTTCAGAAATCTGATTGACTATTTCTCAAACTCAGATGTATCTAAAGATAGAAAATGGACTCAGAGGTCCCAGTGTCCAAGAAGCATCCTGTCACACAGAAGCCCATCTTAGTGGTCAAACATTTCCTTTTTAGAATGAATTTGTTCTTCCTTTCATTTATCTGTTTGGTTCTTCAAACTGTTGTCATGAGTCATGTGTCATGTGTGTGTGCTCAGTCATGTCTGACTCTGCAACCCTGTGGAGATGGGAAATGGACATGGGCTACTCTTTGTAGCCTACCAGGCTCCTCAGACCATGGAATTTTCTAGGCAAGAGCACTGGAGTGGGTTGCCATTTCCTTCTCCAGAGGATCTTCCCAACCCAGGGATCAAACCTGTGTGGATGTATTTATTCACACCGAAATGCCGGGTAAAAGATGAAAAAGATGACTCTTGGTTTATTTTTGTGAGATGTTTACTATGACCTTAACATGAGTGGGAAAAGTAATGGCCATATTAAAGATGGTTTCATATGGTCAGCATAAATAAACTCTTACATAAACCAGATTTTCAAACAATCAAAATCACTGATTATTTGACTTTGGTAGCATCTGCTCTCTGAAATATCAAATCCATGGCACACATAATCTTTGAGGGAGTTTTGCAAAAATTGAACTAGATTTCAAAAAGATTGTCATTAAACCACAAGATATTTATACCACTTGTTATGTGGAAAAAGAAAAAAAAAAAAAAAAAAAAAAGTTTTACCGACATGTTTCATAGTCTGCTTAGGAGAGAGCAGGGACTCATTTCAGGCAGGAAGAATGAATTTTAGATAATTTCAGGGTTAATATCTTCCTGCATCAAATTATTTAAAAATATTTTCATTGCACTTTCTTTCCCCTTGGAATTTAAAGAATCAGACCATTTTACTTTCGTACAAGGCGAGCTCACCCTAACTCGAGCCTTTGAATCACAGCCATTTGGGTAGAAAAACGTATTTTCTCTGAAAATAACTAAAGTAGTAAAGTAGGATGAGGAGAAAAGGATTAGGAGGCATTATTAAGAAGACCGTTTTAAACAGCAAAAATCAGCTGTCTCTCCATACTCTGTTATTCAATGGAGGGTCCAAAGAAGGGAATTGATTTCAACCAGCTGACATGTTTTGGCTTCTGGTTCTGACATTATTCCAAGCCAGCTCACATGACAGTCTTCAGTTACTAAACCCTTACTGACCAAGCACGTGCTGTCCCACGACGGACAAGACAGACACGGTTCCTGCCTTCATACAGCCTACAGTTTAGTGGAAAGTCCTTTAGGAAGCCCTCCTCCTTCAAAGGGCAGGTCACCCCAATGTCCAGTGAGTCTGCGCTGTATTTACGTTTTTGTCTCTGAAATTCCCCACCTTAAAAAGCTCTTGTCCCTTGAATTTCAAGATATCATTGTCTTCACATCTTCTCTAATTTTAGTTCTGATCTTTTTCTTTTCCATGTAAAGAAAAAAAGAACTGGGTTCATACTACCCTTGCTTACCATTCTAAAGTCCTCTTTTGGAGTCAGTCCTGTTTTCTTTGAATTCTACGACCACCCAAGGACAATACACTGGTGACTGGTTCATCAGCCCCACACGGACTCTCCTCAGCTCCAAACTCCACACCCCTAGTCCCTGGGTATTTACACATCCTGTCTCTCAGGTAACTCAAGCTGAACTCACCCTGTATTTTCCCAAATTTTTCCACCTCCTGTCTTACCTGTCTTAAGAGCATTATCCAATTTCTCAGGCTAGAAATCCTGGGGTCACACTGACCACTCCCTTTCTCACACCCTTGCTTCTCCTAAGTCCTATATTTTGTAATTAGAATATATTCTAATATATTCTAATTTAAAAATCCCTTTCTGTCTGTTTGGGGGCTTCCCTGGTGGCTCAGATGGTAAAGAATCTGTCTTAAATGCAGAGGACCTGAGTTCGATCTCTGGGTTGGGAAGATCCCCTGGAGTAGGAAATGGAACCCCACTCCAGTATTCTTGCCTGGGAAATTCCATGGGCAGAGGAGCCTGGTGGGCTGCAGTTCATGGGGCCACAAAGAGTCGGACACAGTGGAGCACGTATAGACATACATTCTTAGATTCATCAATTTTACAGTTTTCTAATTCATTACTTTCTGGTTTTATATGTCTCTTAACTATTCCCCTTCCGTATTCTTTAGATTTATGTTATTTCTGTCATCTTAGGTAATATATATTTAATTTGCTTGTTTAAATTTGTTCCTGTTTAATAATAGCAGTCTCACTTGCATTTTGTCCCCTAGAGTCACAGGTGTTTTAGAAGTGGAGGAAATTGTCAAAACCATATAATTCAAACCTCTTGTCTTCTGTGTTAAGAAGGCAAACCGACGTGTTTCACAGCCAGCTGCTTGCAGAAGCGAAATCTCAAACAATTTTTGTGATCCTCTTTTTCCACTCCACCACCCTCCATGGCTGCTTAACCAAAAAAAAAAAAAAAGAAAGAAAAGAGAATATAGTAAAGAGAGATCATTTCTCGTGGGAATGTGACCTGTCTAAAGCTTGGGCAACCTCTCAAAAGGCCAGGACTTAATGTAGCCAGCTAAAGGCTTTCTGAGCGCTGTTTTTTCCTGTCTCTGGGACAGAGGTTAGTTTGTGTTGACACAAGCTGTATAAGTAAACCCATAGATTCAGGCAGGGTGCAGGACCTGTAGAGGGTGGCTCTGGGACTAGAGTTCAGACCACTGGAGCTGCACCTGTCCTAAAGGAGCTCACGTTCCTTTAACTGCGGGCTCCCAACCAGACCTCCCGGTTGAGAGAGCCTCCCTCTTCCCACTCTGTTCCAGTCTGACCGCATCCCCCACCCCAGCCCATTGTTCCAGCCTCCTGACCTGACTGAGCTGCCTGGGAGGACTGTCATCTCGTTGAATGCTATGTCCCAGGCTAGTCAGCTCAGCAGCGGGGGCAGGGAGAGGAGAAGAGCAAAGGGAACAAGAGCAGTTCGACTGCGGAAGTCTGGCCTGTATGCCGCTGTGCTCCCTCCATTATCCTCCTTTCTTGCCCTGACTTGTGTTAGTGAATGTGGAGGGATGGGGCAGGGGGCTTCCAGGTGGCTCAGTGGTAAAGAATGTGCCTGCAGTCCAGGAGACCTGGGTTCGATCCCTAGGTCAGGAAGATCCCCTGGAGGAGGACATGGCAACCCACGTCAGTGTTCTTGCCTGGAGAATCCCATGGACAAAGGAGCCTTGTGGGCTGCATGCAGTCCATGGGATCCCAAAGCATTGGATACGACTGAGGACTCAACAGCCGCAGTAACAGGGATAGGGCATAAAGCAAAGTGGTGTAGACAGGGATTCGAAAATGAGTTTTTCTTCCTTTTTACTTACAAATGCTTATGAAAGTTCATTGCTTTAATTTAACACTGGATGTTGATGACCTTTTGAGAACAAAGATGTAAAAAGATGGATGTGTGTGTATACACATGTATGTATACATACATATGTGTATATGCACATACATTTACACACCTAGAAGAGTCTGAAACTCACAGAAATCTTGTGATGGAGCATCTCTATGTAAAGTGCTGGATGTTTTTGCCATGGGAATAATTTTACTCCTTTACTCCCCTTCCCCTTTTTCCTACTCAAAGCTTCTCCCGGCTGTTCTTTATAATAGCCAGACAGTCCATGAGGTCAGGTAGAGTTGTTCTCTTCGGTTCATTAAATTGTGATTCCTCGAGCTCAGGAGTTTTTTTATTCTTTATTCCCACCTTCCACCCCTGGATACATAAAAGAGCTCAGTAAATATGGTGATGCATTGAATGGAATAGGGCCATAGCATCATATGTATGACCCCAAGGGGGTCAGCCCTTGGTGGGTATACTATTTGTACCTCCACCAGCCCCATGGTATGTTCAGAGACCACTGTTTCCAGAAGGGGATTGAGGTTCACAAGGAGATGCCATTCATGGTGGCAGACAGTAGAGCCAGGCCCCCACCCTTCCAGCCCCTATATTGATATACGTAATCTAGAAAATGGTACAGATGAACTTATTTGCAGGGCAGGAATAGAGATGCAGACGTGGGGAACAGATGTGGACACAGTGGGGAAGGAGAGGGCGGGACAAATTGAGAGAATAGCATTGACATATATACCCTCCTATGTGTAAAATAAGTGACTAGCGGGAAGCTGCTATATAGCACAAGAAACTCAGCTTGGTGCTCTGTGATGACCTAGAGGAGTGGAATGGGGGTGGGTCGGTGGGAGGGAAGGGATATATGTATACATACAGCTGATTCACGCTGTTGTACAGCAGAAACTAACATGACATTGTAAAGCAATTTATCCTCCAGTTAAAAATTAAAAAACAAGAAAACGCTTTACCCTTCTGTCTTCCTGCCTCTTCCCTTGGAATGGGGCTGCTGTCCTTGCCGAAATCTATTGTGTATCATTTAGGTTCTAAATTAAGTATCAATTAAATGAATTAGCACTAGAATTCTCTTCCCTTCTTTCTCTCTTTTTCGGTTTATTTTTTTAAAAAATAACTTAAAAAAAATTTTTTTTTTTTTGCACTCCTTTGAAACTTAACCAAAGCAGTTGTTTTATGGTCAGGTTTACACCATATGTGAATCAAGAAAATCAACCTGGGAAGTTTAGAGTCTGGTTTTCAGGCCTTATCCTAACACATCAGCCTTTTACCTACATATTTCAGTGGGTGTTGAACTCATTTTCCTTTTTCTAACTTCCTTTCTTCCGCTGATGTCAGCCAGTTAGGTATTTGTATTAGAGTGTATGAAAATAAAATCCTGCAGCCCTAAATTGCTTCTAGAAGCTGCAAGAAGTCAGGAGACACAGTTCTCCTGGAACCCACTCTGCCCTCTGCTCTTAGCCCTAGGAGCCTGGCTTAGGTGGCCCCAATAAGTCAGAAGGGTGACCTTCCAGTGCCACAGCCCAGGGAGCAAAGATGTGTAAGAAGTGAGTTATATGCCAGCAAGGGAGAATAAGGATGCACGGGCAGATCATAATAAAACAGTGTCGGAAAGGCAGTGGGAAGCTGAGGGAGCTAGGAGCTCAGAGATGCTACTAAAGTAGCTGGGAAAAGCCAGAAAGTTTCTTTCTTCCTTTTTTTCCCATTGTTTATTTATTTGGCTGCACTGGGTCTCAGTTGTGGCACACGGGCTTAGTTGCCCCACGACATGTGGGACCTTAGTTCCCCGACCAGGGATCAAACCTGTGTCCCTGCGTTGGAACACGGATCCTTAACCACTGGACCGCCAGGGAAGTCCCCAGAAATAGTTTCTTAATGGAGCCTGGGGAATTGGGGGCAGGGTAGGAGAGAAGTGGTGCCAGAGAGGGCGAAGGGAATTAAGGGATAAGGAGAGGGTAAGAAAAGGACCCCGGGAGAAGACAGCAATGAGAACTAGGACATTAATTGAGAGACGGCTGGGAGTGGGGAGCAGTCAGAATGTAACCATGTGCAGCTGAGCATTGCTGAACAGGCCAGTGCAAAGAAGGCTGTTGTAAGAGGTGAGTATAAGGAGGTGAACTGGCCCCAGGTCGTGCAGCGAAGGCTTAATGATGCCAAGGTATTGAGATGGAGCCTTCATTGGCTTTCCACCTATAGACCCAGGAAGGCATTAGGACGAGTCTAGGCAAGAGTTAATGGAGACCTGCACTGGGACAAGGTTGACAGGAACAGAGGAAGTGACGCATTCAAAGAGGTAAAATTGGCAGCACTGGCTAAGCACTCTATGTGGTGTCGGGGAGAGGAGGGAATTTAGAGTGATTCCTAAGTTAGAAATCCAAGTGGTCAAGAAAATGCAGGGTGGGTAGCAATTTAGAGACAATGATGATTTCAGGGCTGGACCTGTTGAGCCTTGAGTGATCTTGAATACCCAGATGGAAATGAACATCAGGTAGTTGGACATGAGCCCAGTGATGAGGTGGTAGCACGCGTGCGTGCCAAGTTGCTTCAGTCCTGTCTGACTCTGTGACCCCATGGACTTTAGCCGGCCAGGCTTCTCTCTTCTCCAAACAAGACTACTGGAGTGGGTTGTCATGCCCTCCAGGGGATCTTTCCGAACCAGAATTCGAACCTGTGTCCCTTACGTCTCCTGCATTGGCAGACGGGTCCTTTACCACTAGCGCCACCAGGTGGCATAGGTCTGAGGAATTTATGTATCTGAAGAACACACCACCAGTACTTGAGAAAGAGCACAGGGTGATGAAATGTTATCCCTCAGTGAATAGTACCTGTCTAAAAATCCCTGGTGACTCAGTGGTAAAGAATCTACCTTGAGTGCAGGAGACAAGGAGATGCGGGTTCGATCCCTGGGTTGGGAAGACCCCCTGGAGGAGGGCATGGCAACCCACTCCAGTATTCTTGCCTGGAGAATCCCATGGACAGAGAAGCTTGGTGGGCTACAGTCCATAGGGACACAAAGAGTCGGACATGACTGAGCGCTTGAGCACAAAGCACGCACAAAATCCCAGGCTGCTTAGACATACAGATAAAGATACAGATAAAGATAGAGATAAAGATACAGATGTGTGCACAGATACACTTATGTCTTTTTCTGCTCCCCTCCCCCACTGAGGATTAGTAAAATAGGAAATCTTCTGTGAAGCATAGCATCAGAAGAAATGTTCTCAAGGAATGTAGACAAAACAACATTAACCAAAACCACATACCTCCTCCAAAAAAAGAGCACTGCATGTAGAAAATTACAGCTTTTATCCATGTCAAGGAAGAGCATTTGACAGCTACAGGATGTGAGAAGAAGATGCAAATGACTAACTGGTTTGGGGAAAAAGAATGTTCACACAGAGTCACAAGAGAACCACTTACATCTTCAGTATCTGATAAAGTCACCATTAATACTCCAGCCCACTCACTGTAACAGTGTGTTTAATGTGATCACCTAGCCTCTGTACCCCACTTCCCACCCCCTAGTAAACTGTACAAAATACTGCTGATTTTTAGATCTGGGCATTCACTTAAGTCATTTTGGTATTTCAAGGTGGAAGTTAAATTGTAGACGTTTTCTAGGGAAAAGAAGCTTCATATGTGTATCTCTGTACGAGCTTCCCAGGTGGCTCAGTGGTGAAGAATCTGCCTGCCATTGCAAGAGATTCAGGAAATGCAGGTTCGATCCCTGGGTCAGGAAGATTCCCTGGAGAAGGAAATGGCAACCTGCTCCAGTATTCTTGCCTGGAGAATTCCATGGACAGAGGAGCCTGGCGGGCTACCGTCCATGGGGTCCCAAAGAGTTGGACACAACTCAGCATGTATGCACTCACATATATAGTATAATATATACAGCTGGCCCTCCACATCCACAGGTTCTGCTTTCTTGAATTAAGCCAGCTGCGACATTTTACCAAAGAGGCTTGAGCATCTGTTGATGGATCCTGGAACCACTGCCCCTGAGATACTGAGGATGACCTTCTCGGTATTATCTTTTGTATTACCTTACTAAATGACACCTCAGTACAGGGAACTCATATTGAGTGATTTAAATAATTTTATTTCTCATGGTTCCTCTCCTGGAATGGGAAAGAAATAAACATTTGTAGTAGTTGATTAATATTCTATCATTTTTTCAAGTCTGAATTACACAAGAATTCCATGCTAATTTCTACAAAACCCTAAAATGTTTTAGAATTTGTCAACATTTCATTACTGTAGGAATCCTCTGTCAATGTAGAAAGTGGAAATGAAAGAAACCACAGTTATAAACAGTGGCTTTTTGATCAACACTAAATAAAAATAAAGGTTTGACAAAAATAGAAGCATATGAAAGCTGGAGCTGAGGCAGTGGGTCATTTTTGAGAATTTCAGAAGAATTATTGTGGAAAAATGGAAAACCACAAAACAGCTTTTTTTTCAAATTACTAGTCAAACCTCTTCTACATCCCTGTAAAGACTGAAATGAAACCACAGGCAGTCACAGATGGAAAAAAACTGACCTCCCTAATAGGGCAGCATTTCATCAAGGTGGTGTGATAACTGATCGTTTGTGGAGAAACTTGTTCAACAACAAGAAAAATACAGGTTTGTGTGTAACAGAGTAACTACCGATTGAGTGAGAACACTGCTGAGTTTCAGTTATTTTCTGTCTACTTTGAGGACAATCTGTAGAAAAATATAATGATATTTTGACTTCCCTTGCCCCCTTCCAACAGTTGGCGTGTGTTAGAAGAGTAAAACCCCTTTTCTTTCATTGCCTGGATAAATTATAATTGTAAGGATACTTCTGTGGCTTGTATTGGATTTCTGAGTCTGAGTTAAATTATTTGAAGTTACTCTTCTCTGGTCCATCTTTTTCAGCACAGGCAACAGTAGTTGGTTTTGTATTGATTGCTTCGCACTGAGATCTGTTCTCCTAGTAGGGGAGGGCGGACCTGGCAAACAGCCTGCAAAGATGTAAAGCTTGTTCCTTTCTTCTCTGTGGCCTGTCACAAGGCCCAAAGAGGCCTTAGCAAATGGCCTTTTGTTTTGCACAACATGAGGGCTTGAAGGATACTAATAATTGTTACAGAGAAAACAAGGGGAAAGAGACTTTTCAGTTCGACCACTTTTGGAAAATGCCAGTTAAACAGAGTTAAGTGGGGTTGATTCTTTGCTGCAAGACTCAAAAGTCTAAGACGTGGACTCTTGCATGTTGACTGTCTAAGAGAGGACAGTTGTTGGCAGAACTTCCAAGATGTTTCTCACCTGGACACAGCTCTGTCACTAGAACCCCTCTTAAAAAAGGATGGTTTAAGGCACTGACTCAAGTTCTATAAAGACTGACCATGTGGCCCAGGGAAGGGGGTTAAACCACAGGCCTCAACTGATACATAGTTTTGGTTTCTTTGGCCTATATCCTGTCTTTAAAAACCTGAAGTCAGGGACTTCCATGGTGGTCTAGTGGTTAAGACCCTGAGCTTTCAGTGCAGGGGGTTCTGGCTTGAGTTTGATCCCTGGTCAGAGAACTAAGATCCCACATGGCCAAAAACCTCCCCACAAAACCAGAAAAACAAAAACCTGAAGCCAGCATTTACAAATCAGGCTTGTTGTTGTTCAGTTGCTAAGTCATGTCCTACTCTTTGGGACCTCATGGACTGCAGCACGCCAGGCTTTCCTGTCCTTCACTACCTCCCAGAGTTTGCTCAAACTCATGTCTGTGGAGTCGATGATGCCATCCAACCATCTCCTCACCCCTTTCTCCTCCTGCCCTCAATCTTCCCCAGCATCAGGATCTTTTCCAGTGAGTTAGCTGTTTGCATCAGGTGGCCAAAGGATTGGCGCTTCAGCTTCAGCATCAGCCCTTTCAATGAATATTCAGGGTTGATTTCCTTTAAGATTGACTGGTTTGATCTCCTTGCAGTCTGAGGGACTCTCAAGAGCCTTCTCCAACACCACGAAAATCAGGGTTTCTAGCTTTTCTTGAATGGAGAAGGAAATGGCAATCCATTTCAGTGTTCTTGCCTGGAGAATCCCAGGGATGGAGGAGCCTGGTAGGCTGGAGTCCATGGGGTCTCGAAGGGTCAGACACGACTGAGCGACTTCACTTTGACTTTTCACTTTCATGCACTGGAGAAGGAAATGGCAACCCACTCCAGTGTTCTTGCCTGGAGAATCCCAGGGACGGGGGAGCCTGGTGGGCTGCCGTCTATGGGGTCGCACAGAGTTGGACACGACTGAAGTGACTTAGCAGCAGCAGCAGCTTTTCTTGAAAAATCAGAGGATGAGGCACATCTGATCTTCGGTCCTCCACAAGCACTGGTCACTGGACTTGAGAAGCCGCTGCCCTGCAGGGGAGAGATGTTCACTCATTTTTCAGTGTCTACCCACCGCATTTCAGTACGCACGACAGCCCCGCTCACTGGTCTCCCTTGGGTGGCTTCAGACACACTGGCCCCTCCAGTCACATGGTACCCCTCTCACGGATGAGAAAGGGCTCTGAGGTTGAATCTGGGCAGGTGGGGGATGGTAAGACAAAGCCTGGAATCTGGAACCAAAAATGCCAAAATGTTGACAATGGTTGTCTTTTATTTATTACTTTTTTGTGCTTTCCAGATACTCTGCAACAAACATGTTCTTTGCAATTAAAAAAGAAAAAAAGAAGAAGAATTTAGAAAAACAGCTAGAAAGAATCTGAAATAGGAAATTTTTTTTTTTAGATCTGGCTACTATGAAAATATCTGCCTTCCTTTCAATCCTAATTACTAATAGTGCTTATAAAACCAGCAACAGAACCATGAACTTGTGCAAGAAACCAAAAATAGGTCTGCTTCAAGAGTTGTCTTAAGATCCTGTGTCTTAGCTATTCATCCTGAGTTAATAATATACATTTGCAGTTATGTTTTATGGAGGCAGAGTTGAAAGATGTTAGTTCAGCTTATGTGAAGTTTGGTTTCTGATACTTCAACCTTTCCTAGCTTGGAGAATATGATATAAATTAAATCACCTTTTATTTAGAAAATGATAAATAAATAACTAGAAGAACAGATAGATCTTTCTGAGATGATTTGGAGGCCTAAGAGAATTGAAAATTTGAGGCCCACCTTACTGGTGAAGACAGGAGGAGAAGGGGATGACAGAGGCTGAGATGGTTGGATGACAACACTGACTCAACGGACATGAATTTTAGCAAACTCCGGGAGATGGTGAAGGACAGGGAAGTCTGGCATGTTGCAGTCCATGGGGTTTCAAAGAGTCGAGCATAACTTAGCGACTGAACAACAACAACAATTACGAGTTAAGATAGTTCCAAGTTTTCATATAGTTTCCTCGAAGCTGGCTAGGACTCAACAGACATTTGGAACCCAGAGTTGGAATTGAATTCATGGAGAAAGGAAATAAAATAGTGGCTCCTTTCAACACCCAAGGGAGAGATAATGGAAGGACACCATTTGAAATTTCTCATTTGATTCATTTGCTCTTTCTTGGTTATATATAAAAAAAAAAAAGACCCCAAAATGAGGGTAGAGCAAAGGAGATGCTTTGATAAGGATAAGACACCAGAGAGAGGGAAGACAAAATCAAAAGAGAAGAGCCTGGAGATAGTTGGGAAACAAAGAATCATAAGGGAAATTATATATTAGAGAGTTTAGTAGGCTTTGTTGTAATTAGTTACTAATGCAGCTTCTCAAGAGGCTTCCCTAGTGGCTCCAACAGTAAAGAATCTGCCTGCAAAGAGGGAGATACAGGAAGATCCCCTGGAGAAGGAAATGGCAACCCACTCCGGTATTCTTGCCTAGGAAAACCCATGGACAAAGGAGCCTGGCAGTTTCCTGGCCCCTCTTTTGTTCATTTTTAACTTTTTAAAAAGCTAAAATTTTTAAATTAGAGTATAATTGCTTCAGGGTTTTGTTAGTTTCTACCATACAACAAGATGAATCAGCATATATACATATATATATACATATACACACACACACACACACATATATATATACACACACACACATATATATACACACACACACATATATATACACACACACACATATATATATACACACACACACATATATATATACACACACACACACATATATATGCCCTTGCTCTTGAGCCTTCCTCTCAGACTGAGAGAAAATATTTTCAAACAAAGCAACTGACAAAGGATTAATCTCCAGAATATACAAGTAGCTCATGCAACTCAATATGAAAAAACCAAACAACTCAATCAAAAAAATGGTCGAAACACCTAAACAGACATTTTTCCAAGGAAGACATAGAGACAGCCAGCAAACACATGAGAAGATTCTCAACATTGCTCATTATTAGAGAAATGCAAATCAAAACTACAATGACATATCACCTGACATTGGTCATAAAGACCATCATCAAAAAATCTACAAACAATAAATGCTGGAGAGGATGTGAAGAAAAGAGAACCCTCTTGCATCTTGCACTATTCTTGGCCCCTCTTAAAGAGTTTCCTCCTCTATAAAGTGGAGGCAGTGGTGGTACCACACTCATGAAGACCAAGGAAATACTACAGGAAAAATACTTAGACAGGACATGACTAGGAGAATACATAACAAAGACTATTATCAGCATTAGACTAAAAGAAAATGTTTGTTGCTGTTTTTTATTGACTCCCAGTTTTATTGGGTTGTGATAAAAGAATATCTCATAGAGTATGATAAAAAACAATTCTAGTATTTTGATTTTTGTTTCATGGCCTTGTCCATTGTCCATACTGGAGTGGGTTGCCATTCCCTTTTCCAGGGGATCTTCCTGACCCAGGGACTGAACCCAGGTCTCCTCCATTGCAGGCAGATTATTTACTATTTGAGCCACCAGCAAAGCCAATCATTTTTTAGATGTTCTAAATAAATTTAAGACATTATTTTGGGGTAGAGAATTCTCTGTCTGCTCTATCAGATTTTTAAATTATGATGTTTAAATCTACATTCTTAAGAGTTGGTTTTGGTCTGCTTAATATCAGTTTCTGAGAGACTTCATTTTTTACTTTCGTTTGCATAAGAAGCAATGAGATGTTTTTTAAAAATGCTAACCATATAAAGTTATCTTGGGATTTAAATGGCGTGAATTATAAAGTTTTTTTATTGTGCAAGAGCCGACTCACTGAAAAAGACCCTGATGATAGGAAAGATTGAGGGCAAGAGGAAAAGGGGGCGACAGAGGATGAGATGGTTGGATGGCATCACTGACTCAGTAGATGAGTTTGAGCAAGCTCTGGGAGATGGTGAAGGACAGGGAGGCCTGGTGTACTGCAGTCCATGAGATTGCAAAGAGTCGGAAATGACTTAGCAACTGAACAACACCTGAATTTGCACAGAAGAGCTAGTTCAGTGACTATGACATTTCACAGTTTTTCGTTAAATGGGTGATGTCACCTGAATGATCAGTGCAGTGTTGGATCCAGCTACAAAGCCAGTGCAGGCACTCATGCTGCCACTTAAGTCTGGAAGGTTCCCATAGGAGAGTCCCAAGAATGTCAGCAGCGTCTGAAATTGTGGGAAGTCTTCAGACCAGCAGGGGCTTCCCTGGTAGCTTAGCTGGTAAAGAATCTGCCAGCAGTGCAGGAGACCCCGTTTCGATTCCTGGGTCAGGAAGGTCCGCTGGAGAAGGGGTAGGCTACCCACTCCAGTATCCTTGGGCTTTCCTTGTGGTAGAGAATCTGCCTGTAATGCGGGAGACCTAGGTTCAACCCCTGGGTTGGAAAGATCCCCCGGAGGAGGGAAAGGCTACCCACTCCAGTATTTTGGCCTGGAGAATTCCATGGACTGTATAGTCCATGGGGTCGCAAAGAGTCGGACGTGACTGAGCGACTTTGACTCATTTTCAAACCAGCTCATTTCATCCAGCTCTCAGTGTCTAGCAGGGTTACACCCAAGTCATTTAAGATAACCCATGTTTATCTTAATCTTGAAGTTCTTTGGCCTAAAAGATCTCACGCTTTTTCTTGGTAGCTTGTAAGGAAACTTCCTCTTAAGACATGCCTTCATTTTTTTTTTTTTCTTTCAATTGCAGTCTTTTACTCATTTACTTGTTGTTCATTCTGTAGTATTTATTGAGCACCTTCTCTGGGCAACTCACAGTGAATGTGTTACATGGGATTATCAGATAGACGTCTTTCAGGCATTCTTGGAGCTCTGCAGTGTGTAAATTGAACACTGAAGAC
Organism: Bison bison bison; assembly: GCF_000754665.1. Taxonomy (NCBI): domain Eukaryota; kingdom Metazoa; phylum Chordata; class Mammalia; order Artiodactyla; family Bovidae; genus Bison; species Bison bison. The sequence goes on from NW_011494628.1 coordinate 2,166,925, forward strand.
ATGATTCAGGTTAAGAAAATTCTTAAGTGAAAAGGACTCACATAACTCTTGAGTCTGTGTGTATTTTTTACTCCCCCTTGAGGCAGATGACCTGAGTCTGAGTGAACTCCGGGAGTTGGTGATGGACAGGGAGGCCTGGCGTGCTGTAGTTCATGTGGTTGCAAAGAGTCGGACATGACTGAGAGACTGAACTGAACTGAGACAGATGATGCAATTGGAATTTTTTCTACTTTTATTGATTAATTTTATTAACTGAAGCCCAGAATATGTCTGAATCTTGGTTGAATGCACTGGGGGAGAAGTATAACTTTGCCTTTTGAAAAACAGTTGTATTGAGGTATAATTGATGTATAATAAATTGCTCCTCTGTGTGTGTGTGTGTGTGTGTGTGTGTGTGTGTGTACTGTGTGCTCAGTTCAGTCTAACTCTTTGTGACCCTCTGGACTGTAGCCCACCAGGCTTCTCTGTCCATGGGATTTCTCCAGACAAGAATACTGCAGTGGGTAGCCATTCCCTTCACCAGAGGATCTTCCTGAGTCAGGGATCAAACCCACATCTCCTGCATTGGCAGGCAGATTCTTTACCACTGAGCCACCTGGGAAACCTGTCATACTTAAAAGTATAGAGTTTGACTCCTTTTGACAAATGTGTACACCACCCACCGTCTCAGATCCAGCACACCACGGAGAAGTTTGAGGCGGAGTTGGACTTAACGTCCTCGATACGCAGACGGAAGTTACAGTCGGGGCTGAGACCTTGGCTGAGCCCCACTGAGTGACAGCGCTGCTGAGGCTGTCTGAGTGATAGCAGACACTTGTCAACCTGGTTTTAGCAACCGCATTTCTGAGGTTACACCATCTAGTATTTGGACAAAATAAACACTTCAATTCTCTTGTGCAAATTTCAGTTCAGTTCCTTAAAAAGAAAAAATTAGCTACCCATCCTTCCTCTCGCAGACCGTGTGGGTGTGTTGGGGGCAAGGAGGGAGATTTGTTTATGTTGTCCTCTCTTCAAAGAGCTCCTCAACAAGCCCAGAAAAATGTGCCCTTAAGCCCTACCTTCATTTGAGAACAGTCCAGGCAGTTATGCTGGCATTTTGCTGAGACTTGCAAAATTGGACAAAGAAGAATGCAAGCGCAAATAAAGTTGGATTTCAAGCCAGTAAGAGCTGGTTTGAAAGCTTTTTTAAAAAAGGTACAGCCTGTATGACATTAAAAACTTGGGTAAGAGTCTACTTCCACAAGCCTCTGTATCATAGATTCTGGAATAAATAAAGATGGTTCAGGAGAAGGGTTACTTACTGGAGCAAGATTTTTTTTAAATGTCTTTTTAAATTTCGTTCGGAATTACCAAAGTGTTTGGAAAGGTTGGAGTCAGTTTTTTTTTTTTTTAAAGGAGATTGTCTTCTGTATGTCCAGTTTGCGGTGGTGTTTAGAAATATGTATAGTAATGCCAGCTTACGGTTTTTCCTTCTGTCCCCTATCTGCTGGGATCGCTCCGTCTCTTGCCGTGTCTGGCAGGCCCAGTGTCGGTGCAGAATCGTGTGGGCATTGGGTGTGATGTCACGTGTTAGTGCCTTTGCCTTGGTTCCCTCCATCTTTCTTTCGAACTCGCTCCTTCTTCCCTGAAAACCCTTCCCTTCCCAGTCCCCTCCCCACCAGAAAGAGCTGACAAAGTAGCTTTCTCTACCTCACCTGACAGAGGGATCACTCTGTGCGCCAGTAACTTGTTTGTTATAGGTCTGCTCCCTTCCCAGACGCAGAGCTTCTTGAGGGCAGAGACCTTCGACTTCTCACGGTGTCAGGCATGTTGTTGTTTAGTTGCTAGCTGTGTCTGACTCTTTGCAACCGCATGGGCTGTATAGCCGACCAGGCTCCTCCGTCCATGGGATTTCCCAGGCAAGGATACTGGAGTGGGATTTCCTTCTTCAGGGCATCTCCCAGACCAGTGATCAAACACAAAGTAGATGCTCAACCAGTGGGCTGGACAAAGAAAAGGGGAGAGTGAAGGAGGGAAGAAAATACACTTCTAAGGAGTCCTGAAAGAATCCAAGCATAAGGGATCTGAGAGGGAGGACGAAAAACAAGAGATATTAGTGTCAAGGACACCAAGGGAGCAGAGAATCGGAAGAGGAAAAGGCTGGCCATTAGTGTTAATTTGCCAGGGACAGCCAATGAGATAAATACTGAAAACCTCCATTGTATTTTTAGGAACTGAGGGAAGATTTCTTCTGCCGTAGTCACACCCTGGATAATACTGCAGGTGTGCTAACAACACCAGGCAGAGATGTGTCAGCAGTGAGAGGCGGCAGGTGACCTCTCAGAGGGATGCTTCGGTGGAGCTTGGCTTGGTGATATATTCTTCATCCTGATATTCTGTACAATGATTTTTTTTCCTGGTGTCAAACCCACTGAATAATGGGTCCTCTCAGTTTACAAACTGAATAGAGAGCTCAAAAATTCAGAAATATTTGCAGGATATAAAATTGAGAGTCAGATTGAGTCAGACTGAGATTTGGGAGTTTATTGGGTGAATCTTAACAGGCCTAAAATCCTGGTGGATCATTTCTCAGAAGGTGATAATGAGCAAGATGGTGACAGTTATAAAATTGTACAGTTCTCAACTTGCCTTTTACTCAAAAAATTCAAATAATTTAGATTTTTTAAAACTACCAAAATTCACTTTAAAATTCTCTTCTTAAAACTACCAAAATTTGCAAGAAAATTATAGCCATAAAATAAGGAAATAAATGTCTTTCTATGGAACATTTGAACACTCAAAGAGAAAGAAGACAACGTCTTATTAGCAGGAAGAACGTTTTTATGTTCTTGAGATGGTAACATCTCAAGATGTTCATGAGATGGTAACATCATTTAATAAAAAAAAAAACAGCTTCTTGAAGTATAAGATATTAGAATAATTCAAAGGAGATGAATATATTGGATTTTTAGGAGAATGGAAACCTTTAAAGCATCATGGTTATTAAAAGTATAGGAATAGAAGATGTCCAATTATATATTTTAAATTACTTAATTACACTCTAAGATTTCTTTGAGCTCAGAGCCCAATATCAACATCATTTTTTGCACTACTTGAAAAAAAAATGAAATTCCACTTGTGACTGTTACCATGAAGAGGGGGAGATGGACTTAACATCACAGTCTGTGAATATTCTCCTTTAGCCCAAACCAAGCTGAATTCTTTGTGGCTGATTATCATTCATCTTGTCAACCAATTTAAATATTTTGAAAGGAAAGTTTATTTTTTTCATGTTCACAAATTTAATACTATTTTAAAATAAAAATTGGCCCTTTTATCATTATCCTAAAATTTGAATAATAGCACATTTAAGCTGTTCTCACTTTTCTCTTTAAGAAAACATATTAAATGACTAGAGTCATATCTTTTTTTATTCCCAATGAGTGGAGAATAGTTGGGCAGGAGAAGGGTTACATTGAGAATATCTGGAACCCTAGAACCCTCTCTAACATCATTTTATTTTTAGAAGATCAGGAGATGAGGGACACCTTCAAGTGGGGTGGGATTTTTTCCCCCTAATTATAATTTAAATCTCAGGAAAATGTAATACGTTTATCTAAAAGGCATCTTAATATGCAAAGTCTCAACTTGAATACATTTTATTAAAGCAAGAATCTGAAGTCTCCTTCTGCTTTTTCTTACTGCCATTCCATGGATGTTACAAATGTCCTGACAGCTGGGTTAATAGCGGGGGTGGTGTTGGGGGGCTGGAGTTAGGTCAGCCAGACCCCTCCTCCCTCACTCAGTGGCGCAATGGAAATCTGCCTAAAACCTAGACTTGTCTTAGGAAGGTAGAGAAAGACTTTAGAGCTCTTTCAGATTTCACGTATACATTTTAAGAACGCAGCATGGCGTACTTTTGAGTGTGGTAGTTTTTGTTTTGTTTTCTTCAGTATGGTGTAGCTTACTTGGGCAGAAGCATTGGAGGCAGGTCAAATCTGTGTTCCGACCTCCTCTCCCCGGTTCCTTGGCATTTGGCAGTCTCGGTGTGCTCGTCTGTAGAACAGGGGCATTAGGAGGGATCCGTGAGATGATGCATGTCCAAAGCTTAGCACAGAACCTGGCCGGTATTAAGTGTGCAGCAACCACAGCTGTTGTTACTGTGTTCCAGATGCCTGAGCTCTTAACCCTGTGTTGCAGCCAGGCTCTCCGCGGGCAGCCATGCCTGTCCCACACTCTATGCGATAATCACACCTTGCTTCTGAGGCTCCATTTCATTTCGTCTGCACTCTTGTTCAGTCCCCTGAGGATACTGTGAATTGGGAAATAGAGTCCCTCAAAGCTCGACTTTCAGCTTATCTTTGCTAGATTTCCCTCTGTTAACATCCAGTATTTTGTGGCCTAGGGCTCTACCCTGTTAAGGACTCAGACCTTAACCACTGTTCTCTAGATTTTTATTATGGGAATGTATTTTTTCTCCTGTTAACTCGTTACCTCAAACTTTAAGTAATGCTTTACTTTTAATTTCTTTGCTGGAAAAAAAAAGTGTGTTTTTATTAAGCTAAGGGAGATTTAAGAAGTCTCATGGGCTTTTCAGAATAGTTTTGTACAAGCCACTCATTGTTTTGAAGTTTGTGGTGTGTTCCAACTTGACAAAATAGTTTTAAGTCCTGCAAGGGAAATGGTGTATACTTAGTAAAATAACTTAATAATCTAATATGTAAACAGTTGCTGGATTATAATTATAATTTATGGGTTATAGTGCAACCCTAATCTGGACACACTTCTTAAAAAAAAAAAAAAAAACTTTACTCTTCAGAAAATCTGTTGTAAAAAGAACTATTTGCTAAAAGGAGAAAAGAGAATGAAACTTATACTCAGGTGAAAAGACCCAGCTCCTACATTCTATCAAATAATCTAACCTACTTGATATACAGTAAACCAAAGTAAGGGCTTCCCAGGTGGCACTAGTGGTAAAGAACCCACCTGCCAATGCAGGAGACATAAAGAGATGTGGGTTCCATCCCTGGTTTAGGAAAATCCCCAGAGGAGGGCATGGCAACCCACTCCAGTACTCTGGCCTGAAGAATTCCACGGACAGAGGATCCTGGCCGGCTACAGTCCAGAGGCTTGCAAACAGTCTGTTCACAGGCACGCATACAAGCACAAACCAAAGTAAACAGTAATTTCTGAAACAGCCTCTAAATCCCTTATAATGTTACGCATCTACTGATTCCAGGGACTGGGAAGAGAAAAGGCAGATTTTATCATCTTTATCTTCTGACTCACACTGCAGTCAGACAGAACATAAGGGGAGTGTGTGTGTGTGAGAGAGAGAGAGAGAGAGAGAGACCCAGGAGGAGCAGGGGAGAGGAGACCCAGCCCTGGGACATGAGAGGATAAATGGTAGAACTATGAGTTCTGCAGAGTCAGAGAAAAGAGGGCAGAGCCTTTCCACATAAATGGAGCAAGGGGGAAGGGAACAAAGGATGTATGAATGCAAAGTCCGGAAGAGAGAGAAAGCAAGCATGGGACAGGTCGAGCTGGAATCTGGTGAATGCTGCTTTTTCTCAGACCACCAAACCAGTTGGCCACGTTAGTTGCGAGCCAGGCGGGATCCCGGCAGAGACCTCAGGGTCCTTTCCACTGGCTGAGTGGAGGGTGCCATCTGTGGTAGGTCACAGCTCACTGGCTAGACCTCTGACTTCACCTTGTCAGACAGCTGACCTTTCCCAGAAGCCATCTTCC
>NW_011494628.1:2172751-2215500 GCF_000754665.1 Bison bison bison
GGGGAGGCAAGGGTGGGGGGCTGCACTGGGTTCCCGGCGGCACTGCTGCTCATGCACGCCCACCCCGGGGTCCTTCCTGCTCCTCCCAGCCATCTGTCATCTCCGTCCAGCCCACTTCCAGTCCACTGCCTGCCAGATAAGGAATGTCGTAAAGACAGACGTTTGCTCTGCCTGTGTCGTGTGAAACAAAAAGGTAGGAGGGAATGTAAAACTGTTTCCCAAAAACTTCTATAAAAAAAAAATCTCCAAGAGTTTCAGAAAACAGTAATAATTAGGCTTGTGATTTGCATAGGTATTCATTCTGAAAGAGTAAGTTGTGGTTGCTTTATGGCGTCGCACCAATAAAACAGAGATCACGCTCAGCACTCATCTGGCCCCTTTTATTACCCGTGTGCCACAGCTGTTGGCATTCCTCAGCCTCCTGCACCTAATGATTTTTTAGATCTCTCCTCCCCTGTGCTCTTTACCGTGGATAGGAAGGGCTGCTTAGTAATTCTACACCTGTTCAAGTCCACGCCTATCAACTTGCTAAGCTTCCCAAACAAGTGCGGGGCAAAGCATGAGAACTCCTGAGTCTGGGGTGGAGACAGAGGCGGCTGCGCCCGGGTTTGGCTTTTCAGAATTTTTTGCCAGGAAAATCAAATGTATTTCCTACCATGGCGGTTGATGACAGCAATTTATATTCCAGGACGAAGAACAAACTAAATTCATCACAAAATGATTATAAATCAAGACGGAGCAGCCTGCCACCTGAATTACTCATAGGAAATGATATTAAAGCAAGACTTCAAAGAAACTTTAGAAACTTGGAACCCATTCACCTGAGGCGCCCAAAAAAGAGACCATCCATATTTCCAGGTAGGATTTGTTTCAATTGATGCCTGCCGGTTAAAACAACAACAACAAGGATTGTATTTCATTTCTAACGATCAGATGTGTTACATTTCAGATTAACTTGGGACATGTTTGAGAACTTGAGGCAGTAAACATGTTTAATTGTAAAAAAAAAAAAAAAAAATTAGAACAATTCTTTCACCTGAAAGCACTCTCATCCTTTTTCTTTTCTTGATTTATTTTCATATCTTTAAGGGTCTGTAAATAGGTGACTCTTTGACTTTAAGTATCTGTAAATAGGCGGCTATTCTGTTGGGCTGTGGAATCTGGGACCTGCTTTGCTTGCAGTCCTGGAGAATTCCATACTGCATTTCATTTTCTGACATATTTTCTTTATTTTGCAAGATTATTGGATTGTTGAGTGAAGCTGATGTTTGTGTGCACCAGAAATTAACGCCATTAAATACTCAAATGCATGCTTCAAATTCCTGTCTTGCATTAGAGCCTAAAACCATTTGTAGTAAAGGGCTCGATTAAACAGTGTAGATGGTGGAGTGTACTGGAGCTCAGAAGACTCCCAGATTTCAATCTCGATAAAGAGACTCTGGTGGTGGCCTTAGGTGGCCAAGCCTGGTATTACAGGTGTGTAGATTGTATAAGGTGCCTGCGACAGTGAACTCTCGCTGAGGTTTCACTGGTGCGTGATCCCTGGAGAGGATGAATTATTTAGTCAACTTATTTCAGTACTGTTTGCATTGGAATTTTCTGGAGAAACTGAAAATGGCCTTTTGTTGTGATTGATTGATCGGTTAGATTGATAGATTAGACCCAGCTGCTGAAATCTAATTCTGTGATGATAGAAAATAAATGAGAATTCATTCAAGCTTTCGTTCGTCATAAAAATGAAACAGACTCCCCCTCAGAGTCTTTGTACTATTTTAGGAAATATTGAATAGCTGGGTGATGATTTAGAAATGTGAGCTACCAAGGCCACAAGCTGAAAATTTCAGTTCATAAGGAAGTTCTTGTGTTCATGAAGTTCCTGGGTCAGTGATGCTACCTTGGTGTGGAAATACTCTGCAGGAAAAAGCAAAGCCCGGGCTGCAGTGGGCCAGAGGTGTACGTGTGTAGGTGCATTGGCAGGAGAAGGAAGGGGATGATGGAAACAAGGCTGTGAGGAGGAGCGTTTGAGTGTCTGAAGTATCTAAAAACACAGTAACTTTCTGCCTGTTCTCTTTGATCTGAAAGTAATGAGGAGCCCAGACCTGCCTCACTCTCCTGAGCCTGTGTGACACGAAATGCTTTCTGTAGAGCTGGTTCCCTGGCCCTTCTTCAGAAACCTGCTCCCAGGCCTGTTCTTCACCTTCCGCTCTTTCTTCTCCTTGTTTTTGGTTTAATGTACGGGAATCCATATGGGCTTCCCTGGTGGCTCAGTGCTAAAGAATCCGCCTGCCAGTGCAGGAGACACAGGTTCGATCCCTGGTTTAGGAAGATCCCCTGGAGGAGGCAATGGCAACCCACTCCAGTATTCTTGCCTGGGAACTCCCATGGACAGAGGAGCCTGGCAGGCTAGAGTCCATGGGGTCGAAAAAGAGTGGGACGCGACTGAGCGACTAAACAACAACAACATTGGATCCACGTGTGTCATGATTCACCAGGCTTTTCTCTGCTACCCCTCCTCCACACTTCCAGACAGCCAGATCCGGAACATCTCGCCCTCTCCAGCCCCCATTTCCGTTTTGCCTTCTCTTTCTAGAAGGTTATCTCGCTCCAGGCTGTCAGCTACAATCACAGAATTATGAGAAGACCTCTAACTCTAACCTCACGCAAGTCATTCCTTTCTAAGATCTTGGACTGTCCTAATTAACTGGACAGGGTGGAGTTGTGAAAGAGGCGCTGAACTTAGGGGACCTGGGTTCTAGAGTAGACTGTGTCCCTAAAGGGCTGTTCGTGGTTTCCGAGCCACCTCACTGACCCCTGTGGCCTTCAGTGACATTCTTTTTCTTCTGCCTAGTTCTGCTGCCATTCCCCACCTTGGGGACAGCAAGAGGGGATGAACTCTTAACAGCCTCCCTGTGTGCCACGGTATCTAGGTGACAAGGTGGAGAGTTACCTGCCTGAAGTTTGAACAATGCTGGCTACTTTTTTGTCTACATTCGATTTCAAATAAACCACAACTTCACTGTCATGCAGGTTGCACTAACTTCTTTTTACGATAGATGACTTAGAAATACCCTGGCCTGAAAAACCCACCGCAGCTCCTGAAGGTCAGCTGAAAGAGAAGTGTACATCAAGTGTGTTGTTGTGCTCAGTCATGTCTGACTCTTTGCGACCCCCATGGACTGTAGCTCACCAGGCTCTTCTGTCCACAGGGATTCTCCAGGCAGGAATACAGGAGTGGGTTGCCATGCCCTCCTCCAGGGGATCTTCCCAACCCAGGAATCAAACCCAGGTCTCCTACATTGCAGGCAGATTCTTTACCATCTGAGCCGTGAGGGAAGCCCAAGAATACTGGTGTGGGTAGTCTATCCCTTCTCCAGGGGATCTTCCCAACCCAGGAATAGAACCAGTGTCTCGTGCATTGCAGGCAGATTCTTTACCAGCTGAGCCACCAGGGAAGCCCCTATATGATATGTAGTGACACGTAAAGAGCAGATATAATGTGGGACCAAGCATCAGGGGAATTTAAGCACCAACTCAAAATGATCATTGTTGTTATCATTTGTCTGATGAGATTCAAGATTGAAGACGTGTCAGTGTTCTGATGTGTATTCACTCTGACCCTTACAGACTCCCAGATAGCATTATCCTCTATCTCAAGTCCCCTGTTCTCAATCCTGAGCCAAGCGATTGACTGCTGTGTTGATCACTTCATTCATTCACTCATGAAATATTCATTTAGTTCTTACACTGGGCTAGGTTGGACCATGAAGAAGCAAGCTACATGTTATTCTGTTCTTATTGCCCATTTCTCCTCTAAGGACCATCCCACATGTCAGATGGTTATCTACCCAAAATGAAAATGTGTTTGTTTCATTCCCTTAAATTCTTCAGTGACTCCCTTCGCTCTTAGGATAAAGTCCAGACTCCTTAATGCAAAGTACACGAGACTGCTTACCCAACCAGTGCTTCTGTCCTTGGCCCATCTCTTAGCATTCCTCCTCTTGCTGTCCTGCAAACCCAGCCCACTTCAGATCCCCGTGGCCCATCACACCTGCTCTTCTGGGTTAAGTGCTGTATCACCTACATGCCCAGTTACACCTGACTAATTCCTACCTTAGCTTCAGGTGTCAGCTTGACCACCTTCTTAGGAAACGTCCAGGAAATTTTCCTGACCCTCCCATCTGGGTTGGGTCCATTCTCCGTTCCTTCTCATGACACCTGGACTTTTCCCTATCATAACACTTATCGTATTGTATTGTAATTATCCGTTTACTTGTCTATATCTTCCGCTAGCCCGGGAGCCAGGGACCATATCAGGGACCATATCAGTCCTGTTAACCATTGTGTCCCTTGTACCTGTCACAATGCTTGGCACATAGCATGAACTCAGTAAATATTTATTCAGTTGACTCAAATTGTGATGGACAGAGTGAGCTCCTGGTGTGCCTGTGCGCTCTGTATGCCTCTTTCACCCTCCCATCCTCTCTCACTCCCAATATACACACACAAACACACACCACACCGCACACACACACACACCACACACACACATACACCACACACGACACACACACACCACACACACACACCATACACACACACACCACACACACACCACACACATACACCATACACACACACACACACCACACACACACACACACCACACACACACCACACACACATACACCACACACCACACACACACATACACCACACACACACCACACACATACAAACACCACACACACCACACCACACACACCACACACACCGCACACACACACTGCACACACATACACCACACACACACCACATACCACACACATACACCGCACACATACCACACACCACACACACACACACACCACACACACACTGCACACACATACATCACACACACCACACCACAGACCACACCACAGACACACACATATACCACACACACACCACACACACTGCACACACGCCTGTGTTCCCGTTCTGCTGTTTCTTCCCTTCTCCACCTGGGCTTCAAGGCCTGATTTGCGACTTCTGTCTTCTTAATCACCCAGTCTTCTGGCCTCTCTTGCATTCTCCTCTGTGCTGACCACCTCCTTGGCCTCATTACTGCATATAGAGTCCTTCCCTTTCTTCCTGGGGTTGTGTTCAGTTGTCTTAGGTTGTGAAAGGGTTCAGTACTTTATTGCTTGGTGGAAACTGTTAAGTTTTGTACAGAAACTCTTTGAAAACAGGGACATATATGTCTTCGAGCAGCCCAGTTGTATCGGAGGAGTTGGGCACCATAGGTGGTCAGTGTTCAGTGAAGTTAACTAATTAACTTCAATTAGTGGTGAGTTAACTAATTTACTGTGAGGCAGTGTCCATCCTGTGGAGCCCATCTCATTCTAGCTCTAGAAAAGAACTAGTTGGCAGTAGAGACTGTCAAAGGGCAAGGTCTTTATTAATGATGTTCGTCACTGTAGGAACTCCCGGTGAGGGGGAGTGCAGGTACCCCTGTCTCAGTGCGTAATTCATTCATTAAAATGTATTAGGATCCTCTGTATCCCAGGATCTATTCTAGCCCTTGGGAAGACAGCAAAAAAGAAGACAGTTTCTTATGTGACTGATGGAAACGAATTTTCCTAGCAGGATGCCTTGCATACCGGATAATCTGGCAAATAACTCTTGAGTCAAGGAATGAGGGGACACCATACTCACAGCAATGAATCGTACACAAAACCAGTACATATAAACATCATATTCATATGATTTTTACAAAATCATCAAAAATTAACCATTTATCTTTCTCTTGAAGAAACCTCAACAGTAGAACTAGTTTGAGTTGCTCATTTGAAGTTCCACCATCTCAGTTCTGCCAGGCCAGGCATTAAGAATGTACGTAGGTCTCAGGACTTCCCTGGTGGTCCAATGGGCTAAGACTCTGGGTTCCCAATGCAGGGGCCTGGGTTCATTCCCAGGTCAGGGAACTAGATACCACATGCCTCAACTAAGACCTGGTGCAGCACCCCACCCCCCCAAACAAAATTGTAGGTAGGTCCCTAGCAGGCAGGCAGCCTGACTTCCTCATCCTCCTGAAAGAATTCCAGCAGCTTCAGAGCAGGGGGCTCAGCTCAGTGATCTAAGAAAGCAAAGGAGGAGAGAGAAGTGGTCCTAACACATACCACACCCATGGGCATTTCAGATTGAAGTGAGCATCCCTTCCTGCACGTGGAACAGAGTGGGGCTCAGGTCCCAGGTGTCAGAGGCTGTTCACTCAGCTCTCCTAAGCAGACAAGTTGATGCATCTCATCTGCTCAGTCTTAAAATATCCTATGGATTTTGCAGTCATCTGTTTGAGAAGCAAGGAGCCATCTGCCTGGAGGAAATAGGCCGTTCCGCATACTTCCTTGTTGCTTAGAGGATGAGTGTGGGGAGTCTGCTGGGGCCACGAGGAGCAGGGCCTTCCAGGCAGGACTCACATAGCAGATATCCCAGTGATATAAGCGAACCTCCATTCTCGTTTTTAAATCAGTTCTATTCCAGAGGCTTTCTTTTAAAAAGAAAATCCACAATCTAAAAAAAAATGTCATTTATATCATTTTAATAATAAAACAGAATTTGAACATTTCTGGCTTCCCAGGTGTCTCAGTGGTAAAGAATCTGCCTGTCAAATGCAGGAGACTCCAGTTCAATCCCTGGGTTGGGAAGATCCCCTGGAGGAGGAAATGGCAACCCACTCCAGTATTCTTGCCTGGAAAATTCCATGGACAGAGGAGCCTGGTGGACAGGAGTCCACGGGGTCGCAAAGTGTCAGGACACCACTTATCAACTAAACACTAAAAACAAAGTAAAATTTCCCCTTGCTGCACGTAGGATTTTATTGGAAACACAGGGAAGCAGTAAGAACAGTGGCAGCTAGATGGTTCTGGGCTCCCCGAGGTGGCCAGAAGGAGACAGTGAGGCTGAAGAGTTGGGCTGGGCGCCCTCCTGGGAGCCTCTTATCCTGGGCGCGGGGAAGGACTGTAATTAAGCTGCCTCCCCCAGTACTGTGTTGGCTGTCAGAATTCTGTCACTCAGGCCTCTGCTGAGTAGTGATTGGATGACGGTCCAGCAGGGCCTTCCAGGGACCAAGAGGCTGCCATAGCGCCTCCTTAAAGATGTGCTGTAAACTGGGCTTCCTGGGATCCTGTGCAGCTGGGTTCAGTGGCTTCTCTTGGTGACATCAGGACCCATGTTTCCCATACCTGGGTGTCCCCACAACACCCTCCTCAGGGCTTTGACGTGGGAGGTGCCCTGGAGGTGGTAAGATGGGCAGACAGGGTGGAGGCAGGTGCGAATGAATGTGTCATTACCAATCCAGGGCCCCACCCCCGTCCATCTTTCCTGCCCATCAGGTCATGTGACTTCCTTCTGCAGCAGCTTCCAGAGGTGGCTGTGCTCCAGACTAAGGTCAGAAAGCCCCAAAGACATGAGTTTGAACTGCTTCTCTCGTGAAAGAGTTCCAGCTGAAGGATTTCACAAAGTACCTCACAACTGGGTTCAAGTTCTAACCCCGCATCTTACTAAATGTGTAACCTCAAATGAGTCACTTGATCTCATAGAACCTTTTATTTATTTATTTTCCTAGTTGCTGAACAAATGCTTTCTGTTGGAAAAAATAGATAAATAAATAAATGAAACAGTTGTGAAACTGAAATTAAGTGTAAACTTCCAGGCTATTAAACACTGGAGACTTCTTTCTATTCTTCCTCTGGGAAACTTTTTTATTTCTTCATCTGTAACATGAGGGTGAAAATCCAGTGTCACCGAGTCACATGAAACTTAAATGAAATAATGTATGATGATGAAATGATACAGAGCTGGAATTTACAGTGTTCGCTTATACTTTGGTAGTATCAAAGGTCTTGTTTCTCATAATTTGTACTTTTCATGGGTAGGTGTGATTGGAACACTTTTGCAAATCTTCATGGTTGGAGAATTATCCTAAGGTGCTAACCAGGCCCTCTCCTTACACAGAATGTGTAAGGAGACGATGCTACTAAAGACCTGTTAATTTCATTTTCCAAGAAAAAAAGGATAACACAGAAACTCTTGTCATGATATAAATATCCATATATTTTCTCAACATGAATTATCAAACTTGAGAGTGTTGTCATGACAGGCCTCTAAAAAAAACTGTTCTGTATAAGTAACAACACTGTCGGTGATTTCAAAACTTAGTTGTGGTCTTGTTATGTTTAATAATTTTTCTTAGTTTCGTCTAAGGCTCTGCTTTTGGAAATTCAGCCCTGGCTTTCCTTTGAACCAAAAGTTGGAATAGAATGGTAATTGGTTTGTAATTATATATAATATATAGCTTATCTATATGATTATAAATGAATTAACCACTTGAAATTCATCTTTTTAAATATTAGGAGTATTTAGACTTCAAAACTTTTGAATGTCAAAAATTTGACATTTTGGGGAAATGGAGGTTGAGTGTTAGGACTTGGTGCTTTCACTGCTGGAGTTCACTTCCTGTTTGGGGAACTTAGATCCTGCAAGCCACTTGGCACAGCCAAAAAAAAAAAAATTGACATTTTAATTTAAAATATTTATAGCATTTCTCCAAGTCTGTGAGTCTGTTTCTGTTTTGTAAGTAAGTTCATTTGTATAATTTCTTTTTAAATTCCACATATTAGGGATGTCATACAATATTTCTCCTTCTCTGTCTGACTGACTTCATTCAGTATGACACTTGAGAAAGAGCTTGTGGTTGTCAGAGGGATGGATGTGGGGAAGGGATAGTTAGGGATAGGGAGATGGACAGATACACACTCCTATATTTAAAGTGGATAAGCGACAAGAACCTACTGCATAGCACAAGGAACTCTGCTCAGTGTTATATGGCAGACTGGATGGGAAGGGAGTTTGTGGGAGAAGGGCTACATGCGTATGTATGGCTGAGTCCCTTCACTGTTCACCTGAAGCTATCACAACATTGTCTGTTAATTGGCTATATACCAATACAAAATCAAAAGTTAAAAACATAAAATATTTACAGTATTTCTTACTCAAAAATATTAGTGCAGCAGAACCCAAGGAATCCTCTCTTCTTACCCAAGGAATCCTCTTTTCTTAATCAAATGTATTTTTTGGACAAGTTTCTTCAGGAAGGCAAAATTTCTGTTCTTGTTTTGCTTTGTTCTATTTTCTAAAAAGAGACAAAGCCAAAAACCTTTAATGAAGCTATTAATATGGTGCTCCAGTTACTTTTAAGGAAAACAAAAATGCTAATACTATAAACATGCATGATAAACAAAGGGAAATAAGTTTTACCTTTATGCAGGGACCCAGAATAAGCAGAAGGTGTTAGATTTATAGCTTGACTTCAGACTTTTTCCCCTTGTCATAAAAAGATAAATAAATACAAATAATATGGTTCTGAAGACTTACGAAATATTAAGAGGTGGCTTAAACACTCTTGTTCTAAAAGCAGTTCATTTCCATTTGTTGATCTATAGCAAATGTATAGCTGTACAAATTTGAATGCTCCCACAAACTTATTTCCATTCTTAACATTTAAGTTCTAGTAGTCATATCTAGACTGTGAAAAGATTATATATTCTTACATCCACATAAATTTATATTAAGATCCCTGGTGGTTCAGACAGTGGAGAATCTGCCTGCAATGAGGGAGTCCTGGGTTCAGTCCCTGGGTCAGGAAGATCCCCTGGAGGAGAGCATGGCAACCCACTCCAGCCTTCTTGTCTGGAGAATCCCACGGACAGAGAAGCCTGCAGGGCTACAGTGCACAGGGTCACACAGAGTTGGAGATGACTGAGCAACTTCATATTTACTCAAGCTACTTCAGTGATAATTTTAAATATTTTTTACTGTTTTCATGAGGAATGTACTTTTAACAAATATTTAGCAGGGGGAATGGTCATCCAGTTACCCAGTTAAATAAATAAATGACCAGACCCCAACATTCCATTACTTCAAATACTTTGGGAGTCTGTAAAGAATGTTTACCTTCACATTTTAACTAGAATACCTCCCACTTTTCTTTAAAGTCTAGGAAAATGTAGACTTAGGAATAGGGGTTTACAAAATGAGCTTAAACACGTAGTCATGTTTGGGTGACATGCATGTAAAAACTTTCATTACAAAATGGTCGGGTTGTTTTTCAGTCACAAGTTTAAAACCTCCCATCTTGAGTGGGACATGAGTTAATTTTTTTGTGTGCCAAACAACTTATTATCAGAGCTATCTTTGAACATCCTGGGAGTTCAGAGCCCCAAGGTGGAGGAACCAGGAAGATGCTGCGTACTTTGTCAGTAGATCAGGTTTCTCTATGGTACTCCCTCAGCTATCAAATCACGTTCTTCTGTCCCACCCTGATACTTAAGAAAGACTGAATCCTCTTGATGGATAATCAATACTGGATGGCGTCTTGGAGCAATTAAGGGCCAGAAAGATTCAGTTTAATGAAACATTATTTTAAGTATCAAAATAGCTCAAGGATAAGGACTTCCCTGGAGCTCAGTGGTAAAGAATGCACCTGGCCAGTGCTGGAGACATGGGTTTGATCTGTGGTCTGAGAAGATCCCACATGCCATGGAGCAACTAAATCTGTGCACCTCAACCTCTGAGCCTGTTCTCTAGAGCCTGGGAACTATACAACTACTGAGCCCATGCACCACAACTGCTGAAGCCCATGCACCTAGAGCCTGTGCTCTGCATTAAGAGAAGCCACTGCAATGAGAAGCCTGTGCACCGCAACTCGAGAGTAGTCCCTGCTCACTGCAACGAGAGATACGTCTGCACAGCAGTGAAGACCCAGCACAGCCAAACATAAATAAACAGTTATTTTTTAAAAACAGTGCCCAAGGATAAAGGAAGCTATGCCATGAGAAACACAACATCTATTCAACAAAAATCTAAGCTATCTTGTTGAATGTCTACTAGATGCAAAGCACTGTGAAGGCCTAGTTGATGGTTAAGACACTGACACACAGCAATTTGTTCCCTATCTAATTTTTTACCGGGACAGTAGGGTGCACTAATTTGGGTGTTCGTGCTTCTCTGGCACCAGTATTTAAACCTCTGTGTTGCACCAGCTAATAGCAATACTGACACCGTGTCATCACAGAAGCCCTAATTGGCAGTGGAGTGTCTCCTACAGAAAATGCCAGGGGACCGTAATTGTCCTCCGCATCAGGGGGCTTTGCTGAGGGGTTGTTTACCTATTGTAATTTGGGCCTCTTCTGCACCCTCTGGAACATAGCTAACTGGGAGAGGGGTCATAATTCCATTGTTCCTTCCCAGAGTCCAGCTCAGGAAGGGTTTCTTGTCTTTTGAGATTTTCAAATGCTTGTACAACTAAAGGAATATTAATTTAGCAACATAGAGCTTTCATTTTCAATCAGTATTGCAAATGCAAATTATTGAAGGAGGTTTTTCAGAATTCACAGCCCTGGAGATTGGATTGAGGAGCTCTGGTGGGCAGGGGCTGGGCTTCTAACTGCAATGTGAAAATTTTCCCCACATACTTGGGACGTTTGTCCCCGTCCCCTAGTAGAGAACTCTTGACTTAAAAGAAGTAGAAAAGGTACTAAAGATCAAAGTCGTTCTTAAACTCTCTCCTGTTTCACACGTAGGAACGCCACGAAACCCCGCCTCCCCCCCGCCCCCACCCCGGCCCCTGCCAATCCCAGCCTCTTGTCATCTGCTCCCCTCCCTCTCACACCCAGCCACCACCCACCTCAACTATCAGTATGTTCTTGGGCAAGAAGAGAACCTGCATTTTCTCTCCTAACAGTGCCTGGGTTTGAGTTCCATTATATAGAGACTTCCTCCTGGTTCCCACTCATAATCTTACAAACTGTTCATCTAGGTCTTTGTTCTAACCCCTGCTCACATCAGAGGGTGAAACACTAGAACTTTTCCTCCCACCCCTTGGTCCATTTAAAAAATTGTAACAATGTGCTATGGGCTGAATGTTTATGTCTCCCCAGGATCCATATGTTGAGTAATCCCCAATGCAATGGCATTTGGAGATGGGAGTTTTGGTGGCAATTAGGTCATGAGGATGGAGCCCTCATTAATGGAATTAGTGCCCTTGTGAAAAGATACAGAGGAGAGGTGATCTTTTTGATTTGTTTCTCTTTCCATCTCTGGGGCGGGAAGATCCCCTGGAGAAGGGAATGGCTACCCACTCCAGTATTCATGCCTGGAGAATTCCATGGACAGAAGAGCCTGGAGGGCTACAGTCTATGGGGTCACAAAGACTTGGAATGACGGAACGACTAACACTCACTTTTTTTTCTGCCATGTGAGGACACAGCAAGAAGCCAGGAAGAGAGGTCTCACTAGACACCAAACCAGCCAGCACCTTGATCTGGGACTTCCCAGCCTCCAGAACCAGAGATGTAAATGTTTGTTGTCAAAGCCACCTGGTCTATAATAATTTGCCATTTCCTTCTCCAGGGGATCTTCCGGACCCAGGAACTGAACCCAGGTCTCCTGCATTGTAGACAGACGCTTTACCATCTGAGCCACCAGGGAAGTCCAATAATTTGCTATAGCAGCCTTAATTAACAAAATCAATGGGATGGGTAAGAAACATTTGAGTCCTTAAGAACAAACACTGTCAAACAGTACAAGTAATATAATAAAATACAGAAATATTTAGTGAATAAAAGTTGATGAATATCATGCATGATACTTAGTGCTGCACAGAAACTGCATTATTCAGAAATAAACTAGAATGACTTACTCCCTTTTGTTATTGAATCACATCCATAAATAACAGTTGAGCAACTTCTCAAAAGAAATATTGCCAAAATGTAATTACTTTTAATAAAGATGCCACAAATTGCTACATAATTATTTAAATAAAAGGCAATGCAGTTTTGGAAGACTTTATAAACAACCCAGTGTTGTAGCCTTGTACTTTGTCTTAATTTATGCTAAATTAGAAAGTGTTCTGCTGTTTCAAATATACCCGTACTATTCAGTCCTTTAGTAAAAAGACAGGTGACTAAAATCTATATGCTTAACCATGCTTAATGAATATTTATAATGGTAGAAGCCATTTTATTGGCAGTAAATAAGCTTCTGATTTCTATGCCAAATACTCCCACAAACATAAACATGGAGGGCGGCAAGCAGGAAATGGTCTGGAATTATATCCTTCATGAACAACCTGAACTGAAAATGCAAAATCTCCATCAATGGGGTCATGGCTGGGGATAAGGAAGTCCAGAAGGAATTTATATAACATACTCAGCAGAGGGATCTTGGAAAAAAAAAAATCAAGCAAAAAGAAAATAATGTTATACTTACATCCACAATCACCCCTCCCATCACAGCAGGGAATTTGTGGGGTGGTTTTTAGTTTAAAATTTTTACTGCTACGGACAGGGCAAAATGACTTGCAAAAATGAAACTGGGTTTGGTGCTTGCCTCTGGGGAGTAGAATGACTGAATGTGTTAGTCTTTCAGTTGTGTCTGACTCTGCAACCCCATGGACTGTAGCCCACCAAGCCCCTGTGTCCATGTGGATTCTCCAGGCAAGAATGCTAGAGTGGGTAGCCATTCCCTTCTCCAGGGGTTCTTCCTGACCCAGGGATCAAACCGGGTCTCTTGCATTGGCAGGCGGATTCTTCACCTCTGCCCAGGGAAGCCCTCTGGGAAGCTCCTTAAATGTCACTGAGACGGTTCAGAGGGAGGGTAGCAGCAAGAGTGTAATACTTGTTTATTTGATAAGTAATGGTTCTCTTTATAAATGGCTCTTTTAAAGTTTCCAAACATTGAAAATAATGATGAGCTAACACAAGATAAATAGAGACAGGAAGAGTAGAAGACAGGAAGTGTTGTTCCCCCAAACAACAATGGATTATGTGTCTCTACCCAACCACTGCCTCGGGGAATTGATTTGTAGGAAATTGGAGCAATGGGGAGGGTGATGGAGGAAGCCTGGAAGAGTCCATTGGCTTCTCCTCATTGTCACTCCTGGAAAGGCTCCCCAGCTCAGCCTGCACATTATTGGTTTAAAACAATGTTAAGACCTAACTCAGTTGTATTTGGGCAGCAGAGGTAGAAATTACTGATATATGAGATGCTGATATTCAGACAGAAGTCTAGCATTACACATTGCTTTCTTTAAGTTGGAAAACACAATGTGTAGGAGTTGAAAAATTTACTCAAAAATCCATCACACTCTGACAGGGGCTATAGTAGAGGGTTCTGCTTCTTTAAAGTGTGGACATTTGGGATGAACACATTAAAATTGATTAGTATGTGATTGTTGAGACTTCTCTGGTGGTCCAGTGGTTAAGACTCTGTGCTTCCAATGGGGCTCAATCCCTGGTCGGAGAACGAAGATCCCACGTGCCATGCAGTGTGGCCAAAAAAAATGTAGTTGTTGCTCACAAAATACAGATAAATCAGCTGACTGGAGTTCTGTCTCTGCTCTGGGCCAGAGTGTTTACAAGCCCTTGCTTACTCTACGGTTGTCATCTTAACGTCTCACATGGCTGTATGCTACTAATCGCTGAATGGAATGATCTCCTGCATTGGCAGGCAGGGTCTTTACCACTAGTGCCACCTGGGAAACCCTCGTATAGTGTCTACTCTACCAGTATTCTTCAACCTCCGGACATCTTGGTGTCTTCTTCTTTTCTTCTCCCATCTGTTCTTTCAAATTCCTTTCTACCACATGTCTCCAGAATTTCATGTTCTTCTCCCTCTGTCATATAGAACAGTTCAGATCTTTCCAGCTCTTATCCCCCAGCTCTTCTTCAGGCCTATCACAGCACATCCAGGAACAACTGAGGCGCTCATTGAAATCAAAGGGCCATCTGAGGTTACTTCCTTTAAGCCCATGGTTATCTTAAGGGTACGTAAGAACCATCTCAATTTTTGTTAAAATTAAATTCAGATGTTGGCTCATCCGGTTTGGAGTTGGCTGGGGAATACTTAGCTTCCCAGGTAGCTGAGTAGTAAGGAACCCGCCTGCCGATGCAGGAGATGAAAGAGATGCAGGTTCAATCCCTGGGTCTGGAAGATGACCTATAGGCAAGCATGGCAACCCACTCCAGTATTCTTGCCTGGAGGATTCCATGGACAGAGGAGCCTGGTGGGTTACATTCCATGGGGTCTCAAAGAGCTGGACACGACTTAGCAACTGGGCACTCAGAGTACTTACTTTTAATAGTCATGATTTGATTCTGATTGAGGAATCTTCTCAAATCTATGGTTTTTCTGGTAGTCATGTATGGATGTGAGAGTAGGACTATAAAGAAAGCTGAGCACCGAAGAATTGATGCTTTTGAACTGTGGTGTTGGAGAAGATTCTTAAGAGTCCCTTGGACTGCAAAGAGATCCAACCAGTCCATCCTAAAGGAGACCAGTCCTGGGTGTTCATTGAAAGGACTGATGCTGAAGCTGAAACGCCAATACTTCAGCCACCTGATGCAAAGAACTGACTCATTAGAAAAGACCCTGATGCTGGGAAAGATTGAAGGCAGGAGGAGAAGGGGACGACAGAGGATGAGATGGTAGTATGGCATCACCGACTCAATGAACACAAGTTTGAGTAAACTCCAGGAGTTGGCAATGGACAGGGAGGCCTGGTGTGCTACAGTCCATGGGGTCACAAAGAGTCAGACACGACTGAACTGAACTGAACTGAGGAGTCTTCAGCATCTTTAAGAAACTCTATAGTCTAATAAGGTTCATCCTCTATAGGAGCCAGTTGGAGTCAGATAGCAGGGTTTTCCTCCTTTACATATTGAACGTACCTACTGAATCCTGGAAAGACCCCCACTGGGATGTCTCTCCATCATCCTATTTATTGCTAGACTGTCTTATAGTGTAAGCCCAGAATCACTCTGCTTAGAAGCTCTGTCCATTAAAACTTTGGTAGACTCATTAGTAGCGGATAAGAGTCGTATTTCCCATCTTCAGAGGATTTATCTTGTCAAACATGCTGTGTTCACTTGAACAAGCCCAGTGACCCATGTAACCAAGTTACATAGAGGACAGAGCTTGCTCTGGGTTGAACCAGGGAACTTTGCTTCCCATCTTCCAGTGAGGTAGAACAGAAGACAGGTTTAAGGGATCAGGAAGTAAGACCATCGTGGCTTAGCAGAAGGCCACATTATTTTCTATTTTTAATACCCAGAGTGGTTGTGATAAGTTCACATTGATTTGGGCAACATTTTTCGATATTAGCTTTGTTTCCCTCCATTTACAGGATAGCTATGTCTCTTTTAAGAGTTAATTTAATTATCATGCAAACCAGAAACTGATCAGAGGGTTATTATAAAGTGTATAAATTATCCATACTATCAGTTAATAAAAATTAATAAATTCTCTTACAGAATGCATTTCATTTTTTAAGAAAGACTTTTTAAAAAATGTACTTATTTGGCTGTGCTGAGTCTTAGTTGTGGCAGGGGGGGTCTTTCGTTGGTGCATGCCAACTCTTAGTTGTGGAATGTGGGATCTAGTTCCCTGACAGGGATTGAACCCAGGCCCCCTACTTTGGGAGCTCGGGGTCTTAACCACTGGATCACCAGGGAAGCCCCCAGTAAGGTATTTTTAAAAATTTGTTTTATAGAAATGTGCACTTTTCAGAAAGCTGTCAGTTCTGTTGTGTAAAGAAATATGTACACATCAATACCATCTTTCCTAATCAGTTTAGTCTTTTGTCGTATTTCTGTCATCCTTCTACCTCAGTTTTTAGCTTTTTGATTAAAAGAGCTAAATTTTCTATTTCTTTAATGTTCCTGAGACATTTATCCTGTGATTTCTGCCCTCAGTGGATGTTCAGGAAAATCCTGTGCCCCACCCAGAGCTGTGTCATATTTTCCTCTCTTCCAGTAACAGAGTGTGGACCTGGATAAGTAATTTGGCCATCCTATACACCCTAGAATATTCCTTGAAAAGTGGGATAAAAACAGCATCTGATCCCAAACATGTCTGCTATCTGAAGGACCCCTCTGAAGTCTAGAACTGTATCTGTCATCTTCTTGTAGCTTTTGTTCTTTTAAACATTGAGATACTTTCTAATAACCTGCATTTCCTTTCTGGTGGTTTCTTTACTTTCACTGTCTTTACTACACTCTTGAGCATGGCACTGAAGACCCAGGAGCCCTCCCAGGCTGGCCCCATGCTCAGATGAAGGCTTTGTCCTTCATCTGAGCATGTCCTTCACCTTTGTCCTGCATGCCTTCCCAGCCATGTGATACCATGGACACTCTCTGGTCCTGCTCCTCTCTGACTGGTGTGGGTCTTTACACAGGCTTCCTCATCTGCCCCCTTTGCTTTTATTTGTTATATTCTTTTTCAAGGCTAAGCTCAGGGACTTCCCTGGTGGTCTAGTAGTTAAGAACCTGCCTTTCAATGGAGGGGATGTAGGTTCGATCCCTGGTCGGGAGACAAAGATCCCACATGCCCTGGGCCAGCTAAGACCATGCACTGCAACCAAGACCAGATGCAACCAAATAAATAAATATTAAGGCTGAGCTCAAATGTTACCTTATCTCTCAAACTGTCCCTTGTAATCCCACCCTTAGATAATTTAGTTGTCTTACCTTTTGTTTTGGAGGTCTTTACACATTTCTATGATGTTTAAGGCTGTGTGTATCTGTTGTTACTACCACCGTCTCTGCTTCAAGCCTTTTGAAGGCAGAAACAGTATATCCCATGAATGAATGAATGAGTGAACAAATGAGTGTGTGTGCTCAGTTGTTCAGTCATATCCAACTCTTTGCAACCCTGTGAACTGTAGTCCATCAGGCTCCTCTGTCCATGGGATTTTTCAGGCAAGAATACTGGAGTGTGTTGCCATAGCCTCCTCTAGGGAATCTTCCCAACCCAGGGATCAAACCTATATCTCCTGTGTCTCCTAGCATTGGCAGATGAATTATTTAACACTGAGCTGCCGAGAAAGCTCCTGAGAAAATGAATGAATGGGTACTTTTCCTGTCTGTCTACATATTAACTGCCTGGTCTGTGGCACACCACTCCAGTACTCTTGCCTGGAAAATCCATGGACAGAGGAGCCTGGTGGGCTGCAGTCCATGGGGTCGCTAAGAGTCAGACACGACTGAGCGACTTCACTTTCACTTTTCACTTTCATGCATTGCAGAAGGCAATGGCACTCCATTCCAGTGTTCTTGCCTGGAGAATCCCAGGGACGGGGGAGCCTGGTGGGCTGCTGTCTATGGGGTCGCACAGAGTCGGACACGACTGAAGCGACTTAGCAGCAGTAGCAGCAGCAGTCTGTCTTAGCAATCAGTAACAAGCACAAAGCTAAATTATTTCTCAAGAAGTGATAGTCATCCTTGATATTAGTTTTCCAGTGAAAGTGGTTTCTTTTCCTCTATCCAAATCCCTCAGCTTCTGGACTCCTGTTGTTTTACTCTTGTCTTAGCATATCCCATTTCAAGAGGATTTTTTCCTTGTAGTATTAACTACTTTAAATTCTTTGCAGGTTTGAGTAAGTCCCTCATGGCTTAGAGGGTAAAGCGTCCGCCCGCAATGCGGGAAACCTGGTTTCAATCTCTGAGCTGGGAAGATCCCCTGGAGAAGGAAGTGGTAACCCACTCTAGTACTCTTGCCTGGAAAATCCCATGGACAGAGGAGCCTGGGACGCTGCAGTCCATGGGGTTGCAAAGAATCGGACACGACTGAGCAACTTCACTTCACTCACTCTGAGTTAAGTGAGAGGTATAATGTAATCTCTTCTGCGCATCATATGAGCTAGATAAAATCTTTCTTCCATCCAAGGCCGCATCATTTTTTCCACTTCCCTTCCCCACCTACTGTATCCTGTATAAAACTGAGGTCAGCCGCTCGTGTGTCCATCAAGTTGCCTAATGTTTTGAGTCAGTATCCTTTATTAATTTATTTTGCTCCTGCATCCATGATTGGCTACAATTCTTTGACAATTTCTTTTTAGCTAGTAGATTTACAAAATCAAAACTTTCTAAAGCACTTCACTTGTGCTGGTATCATTATACATGTTGCAGTAGCAGAGAATATAACTGTGTTTTGTGCAACACTGTGGAAGAGTTAAGTAGGAAGAATGAAGAGACTCAACAGAAAGAAATAACTGTAAGCTTGTCAGAGAATCAAAGTGAATTTCCAAAAACTGTTCATATGGTGACAAGTATATGTAACTTCTGCATTAAATCATCAGGTATAAAATCTTATTCTGAAGAAAGTTCATCAGAATGATGCTTCTTTGATGTATGGAATGGATTGTTTACCTGATGAAGCAACACAACAGCTATGTCAGGAATAACCAGCTTTACAGCTGACGGCAAACTCCCTCGGGCAAGGACTTTATATGTCTGGCACAATTATACTTATTGTGTATCAGTGCTGTGTAAATATTTAATAACAGTTCCTTCCACACCTATTCCAGGCAGGTCGAGCCTTCCTGACTTGTCATGTCCGTAATCAAATATGTATTTCCACAGTAATCATTTGAGGTGTGGTGCCACTGTTAGTCTGGTTTCTTCTGGGTGATCTATCTTCTCTAGGCTTGGGGTGTGCTCTGGGTGACTGGAATATAGGTAAATAGCTGTGAAAAAAAATCTCTTCATTTTTAGAGTTGAATGACTTGCATAGAGTGAGCTATACTTTTTCCTAAAGGCAACTCACCTTTGTTGGGGGTTACACCAATACCTTAGGACTTCCCTGGTTGCTCAGACGGTAAAGCGTCTGCCTACAATGCAGGAGACCCGGAGTTCGAGCCCTGGGTTGGGAAGATCCCCTGGAGGAGGAAATGACAATCCACTCCAATACTGTTGCCTGGAAAATCCCGTGGAGAGAGGAACCTGGTATGCTACAGTCTATGGGGTCACAAAGAATTGGACATGACTGAGCAACTTCACTTCACACCAATACCTAGACTTCTTCATCCAGGCTCTTTAATCCACAACTAGCCTCTGGGCAGCTTGCTTGACCTCTCCTGGGGTTTGCTCATCTAAAAAAGATCTAATCACAAAGGTTGTTTCTGGCACCAAAGTTTTATGTACTGCCTATTTCCAGTTGTAATATTGGTGCTTCTTTACTCAGAAGGGGTAAATGTGCTCATTCTTAAGTCTGTCTTTCTAGTAAATGTGGGAAATGCACTACTACTTAAACTTTTCATCTGTTGTCTGATGTTATTTATTCTTTAAGAGAAATTTATGCAATATTCCTTTTTTTTTTTTTTTGCTTTTTTAAACTGTTTATGGGGTTCTCGTGGCATGAATACTCCTTGCCACTGCCTCCTCCAATGGACCACATTTTGTCAGAACTCTTCATTATTTAGAAGAAGAGAATCATTGTGGGAACAGATTGGAATTCCAAAGCACATACATAGAGAAAAGCATAGCTATTGAATTATGTGAATTTTAAAGGAATAACACATTTAAATTGATCAGAAAGAACAGAATCTACTGGCTCTGGGAGATAAGTCTACTAATCCTACTAACTCTGCCCCTTGGTTTCTTTATCAGTGAAGTGAGATAGAGACTTAAAGGGCCATTGCATTTACAGGAGTTCCAGTTGGAATGTGTATGTGCCTGCTCAGTCACTCAGTCAGACTTTCTTGTAAAAAGATGCTTCAAAGGTTGGTGTTTCAAGTTTTCTGTCCCCATCCCTCTCATGACTTTTACCGCAGTTCCTTTATGTCTGGCTCCATTTGGAGCTACCATCTTTGCTCATACACAGCCCTCTGATATTTGTTACTGGTGGTGCAGACACACTGATCAGACTACTGTGCTTTGCTTAGTCTCTCAGTCGTGTCTGACTCTTTGTGACCCCAGTGGACTGTAGCCCGCCAGGCTCCTCTGTCCATGGGGATTCTCCAGGCAAGGATACTGCAGTGGGTTGCCATGCCCTCCTCCAGGGGATCTTCCCAACCCAGGGATCAAACCCAGGTCTCCCTCATTGCAAGTGGATTCTTTACTGTCTGAGCTACCAGGGAAGTCCAGACCACAGAAGGATTTAATCTGTTGTTTGTTTCCACCAACAATTTCCTCCAAAGGCCCAAGTTCATTTGCCAAAAGTGAAGTAGTTAAGGCCTCATAAAAAAGCTGTGTAAATCCTTTTGGTTTTATTCACCTTGTCTTCCTCTCCTATCTGGAACTCCTAGTCTACAGAAGTTTCGTTTGTGCACACTAAGGCTTCCAAGGATGACTTGGGCAAACTGGAAAAGTTCTTTGGTCCAGGCAACATTGGGATCATTCCTACTCGGTTGCACTCCATGAACCCCAGGTAGGTTTTTCTTCAGGAGCACAGAGAGTCCACTGATCTTCACAGCTGGGTGACCTTCATCACCTAACAGTAACTATTGTGCTTCCCATTACAATGATTTACCCCTGTGTTACTCTCGTGTTTAAATTATTAATATAATTGATCTATTAATACATCAATGCATGAATACACTGAGAATCATATAAGCCACTAACACTGTTGGGACATGTCTTATTTATCCCTCTAAACACCTTTAAAAATATATACTTCTTCCAAGTCCCCAATTACTGATTTTGACCACTCCATCATTGACTAGGATCAATCTGCTTAATCCGATCTTTGTTTCTGTATTAGTAAATCTTGTAATCTGTATTGTTATGATCATTTTTCCACTCCATCATTGACTAGGATCAATCTGCTTAATCCGATCTTTGTTTCTGTATTAGTAAATCTTGTAATCTGTATTGTTATGATCATTTTTCCACTCCATCATTGACTAGGATCAATCTGCTTAATCCGATCTTTGTTTCTGTATTAGTAAATCTTGTAATCTGTATTGTTATGATCATTTTTCCACTCCATCATTGACTAGGATCAATCTGCTTAATCCGATCTTTGTTTCTGTATTAGTAAATCTTGTAATCTGTATTGTTATGATCATTTTTCCACTCCATCATTGACTAGGATCAATCTGCTTAATCCGATCTTTGTTTCTGTATTAGTAAATCTTGTAATCTGTATTGTTATGATCATTTTTCCACGTTGATTCCCTCACCAGTGGCTGCAGTTCATAGAAGAATCATGTACCGGATCGTTCATTCAAGTCATTTATACTGCAAAGACTTTGAGAACTTACTGCATGCCAGGCAGTGGTCTAGAACTTGCCCATAAGTATTCAAGTGTCCTATGACATATACCTCCTTTTATCAAGCTTCTGTTTATTGTACTTCACAGATACTGCTGTTTTTAAAAGGCTTGTAGCAATCCTGCATTTTCAGACAACACTTAGCATTTTTAGCATTAAAGTATTTAAAGTATTCTTTGTTAAAGAATTAGGGAGATGAGTTTTTTTTGCTGCACTGGTCTTCATTGGTGTATGCTTCTTTCTCTAGTTGCGGTGAGTTGGAGCTAGTCTTAGCTGCAGTGCTTGGGTTTCTCACTTTGGTGGCTTCTCGTTGCAGAGCACAGTCTCTAGTGTGCACAGGCTCAGCAGTCGCAGTTCTCAGGCTCTGGAGCACGGACTCAGTAGTTGTGGTGCACAGGCTTAGTTACCTCCCAGCACATGGAATCTTCCTGGACCAGGGATCAAACCTGTGTCCCTGCATTGGCAGGCTGACTGTTAACCACTGGACCACCAGGGAAATCCAACAATAAAGTATTTTTTAATGGAGGTATGTGTGTAGACATAATGCTATTGCACGTAACAGATGACAGTATGGTGTAAATATAACTTTTATATGCATTGGGGAACCAGAAAATCCATGGGACTTGCCTTATTGCAATATTTGCTTTACTGTGGTGGTCTGGAAATGAACTCATAATATCTAAGTTATGCATACCTCAGCTGAGACTTTAGTGACTCATGTTAGTGACATCAAGGATCACTGATCACGGATCACCATAACATATATAATAATAAGATTAAATGCTACGAGAATTACAAAAATGTGACACAGAGACACCAAGTAAGCAAATACTGTTGGGAAAGTGGTACTATAGACTTGCTCAGCAGAGTTGCCACAAACCTTCAGCCTGTAAAGTATGTACTGTCTACAAAGTACAATAAAGTCAAGTGCAAAAAAACAAGCTATGCCTGTATTTTTCCCTCCTACTCTGACAATATTTGCTTCATATTTAGGGCAGCTCTGATGTCTATTGCACACATGATTGTTTTATCTTCTTGGTAAATTGAACGTTTTGTCATAAAGTTCTTTGTCTCCTGTAACAATTTTTGATTTAAGGTTTATTTTTTCTGTTGTTAGTATACCACCCCCACTCTCTTTTGATTACTAAGATGAATTATGTTTTCCCATACTTTTACTCTCGAAGTATTTGTGTCTGTTGATCCTTAGAAGTAAGTCTCTTGTAGAAAGCATATACTTGGACTCTGTTTTTGGTTGTTTTTTTTAATCCACTGAGCCAGTCTACATCTTTTGATTGGGGAATTTAATCCATTTACAGTTAAAGTAATTACTTAAAGACTTCCTGGTGGTTAAGTGGTTAAGCTTTGCCTTCCAATGCAGGGGGTGTGAGTTTGTTCCCTGGGGAGCTAAAATCCCACATGACTCACTGCCAAAAAATCAAAACATGAAACAGTATTGTAACAAATTCAATAAAGACTTTAAAAATGGCCCACATCTTAGAAATAGTAATTACTATAGAAGGACTCACTATTGCCATTCTTTGTTTTCTGTATTTTTGCTTTTTGTCCCTCATTTGCTTCCTTACTGCCTTCCTTTGTGTTTAGTTGATTTTTTTTTTTTTTGTAGTGACATATTTTGATTTCCTTCTTGTTTCCTTTTACTTATGTTCTGTAGATGTTTTCTTTGTGTTTGCCATGGGATTGCAGAACACACTAAAGTTATAACTATATATTTTAAACTGAGCCTGGTAGGCTGCCGTCTATGGGGTGGCACAGAGTCGGAACCGACTGAAGCAACTTCAGTGAAGCTAAGGGATAACTTCAACTGCATACAGAAACTCTGCTCCTTTAAGTCTCTGCCCCACCTGTATTTACATTATTGACGTCACAAATTACATCTTGGTACACTGTGTACCTGTCACCATTGATTTATAACTGTTGTTTATGCTTTTGTCTTTTAAAGCCTATTTAAAATTGAGTAGTGGAATTATGGACCAAAATTGTAAGAATTCAGGTTTTTGTATTTGTCCGTATGTTGACTCTAACCAGAGGACTTCTGCAGTCATACGCTTCAAGTTCCTATCCAGCATCCTTTTGTCCCAACTTTAAGAACTCCCTTTAGCATTTCTTGTAGGGTGGGTCTAGTGTTAACTCCCTCAACTTTTGTTCACCTGAGAATGTCTCAGTTTCTCTCTATCATTTCTAAAGAACAGTTTTGCCTTATGTAGTATTCTCAGATGGTGATTTTTTTTTTCTTTCAGTACTTTAAATACATCATCCCCTTGCTTTCTAGCCTGTAAGATTGCTGCTGAGAAATCCACTGATGTTATTCTTGTAATTTCCTCGTATATGATGAACCACTTTCCTCTTGCTGCTTTCAAGATTCTCTCTTTGTCTTCTGTTTTGGTTCTTTTTTTGATTATTATTTGGTTATTGGTTTATAATCATCCTTTTTGGTTTATCCTACTTAGAGTTTATTAAGATTCTTATATGTATATATCCATGTCCTTCTTCAAATTTGGGACATTTTCACCATTTTTTCTTCAAATAAATTCTCTGCCCCTCTCTCTCTCTCTCTTCTTCTGGCACTCCCATAATGCATATATTACTCTGCTTAATGGTATCACATAAGTCCTGTAGGTTCTCTTCACTTTTCCTCATTCTTTTTCTTTTTGTTCCTCAGATTTAATAAATTTCAAATGACCCATCTTCAAGTTTTCTGATTCTGTTTTTCTGCTTGTTTGAATTCGTTGTTGAACTTCTCGTGAATTTTTTAATTCAGTTATTTGTTATTTCCAGCTTGGTAGTTTCTGTTTGGTTCTCTTTTTAAAAAACATTTTTACTGGAGTATAGTTCCTCTACAGCGTTGTGTTACTTTCTGCTGTACAGCAAAGTAGATCAACTGGACATATCCGTCTAGCCCCCCTGTTTCGTGTTTCCTTCCCGTTTAGGTAATCACAGAACACTGAGTGGAGTCTCCTGTGCTATACAGTTGCTTCTCATTAGTTATTTTGTACATAGTCGTGTATATATATTGGGATTCCCTGGTGGCTCAGATGGTAAAGATTCTGTCTGTGACGCAGGAGACCTGGGTTCAATCCCTGGTCAGGGAGATCCCCAGGAGAAGGGAATGGCAGCCCATTCCAATATTCTTGCCTGGAGAATTCCATGGACAGAGGAGCCTGGTGGGCTTCCCTGGTGGCTCAGCTGGTAAAGAATCCACCTGCAATGTGGGAGACCTGGGTTAGATCCCTGGGTTGGGAAGATCCCCTGGAGAAGGGACAGGCTAACCACTCCAGTATTCTGGCCTGGAGAATTCCATGGACTATATAGTCCATGGGGTTGCAAAAAGTCAGACACGACTGAGTAACTTTCAGTGTATATGTGTCAATCCCAATGGTTTTTTTTTTATTAATAATCTCTTTATTGATAGTCTCCTTTTGTTCATGCATTGTTTTCCTAAATTTATTTAGTTGTCTGTCTGTATTCTTCTTTATCTCATTGAGCACACTTCAAAAAATTGTTTTAAAGTCTTCATTAGGTAACTCTAAGACCTGTGTTTCTTTAGGGTTGGTTTGTGGAGGTTAACTTTGTTCCTTTGAATGGCCCTTGTTTACCATAAGCAATGGCCCTTGTTTATGTCTTGTGATCTTTTGGTGAAAATTGGGCATTTGAAAAGCCATTTTTTCACTCAGTCTTTGTGGACTGGCTCTGCGCAGAGGAGGGTCTTCACTAATCAGCCTGGGATGAAGGCTTAAGTTTCAGCTTTTTTCTGAGGATACATCTTCCCTGCACCTGTACAGTTGCTTTTCTCCCCTCCAATTCTCCTGTATATGTGGCAGTTTTAAAATCTCTTATTTTTCCTAACAGTCTTATCCCTGCCCACTCTCAGGACCTTAGATGTTCTGTTGTATTCCTCTGCCTGTAATCTCTTGCCCTCAGGTGCCCATGGGCCTGAAGTTGTCACAGGCTGATTCACCCCCCACTGCTTTCTGTAGCCTCCAACCTGATAGCCAAAATATGTCACCATTCCCATCAATACTCTGAATCAGGCCAGGAGGAAACCAGTTCCCACAAAAAAAACAGAGTGTTGCAAACAAGTTCTACCATTTCATTGTGTCCTGAAGGAGGAACCAGAAATTGGTTGACATCAACCTGACCACGTCATGCTATATCAGGAAGGGATAGAGTAAAGGTGAGCAAAAATGTCCAAAATGTCTTGCTGATTTTTTTTTTCTTTATTACATTTGTTAAAGTACTGTTCTAAGTTTTTATTTTTTGGAAGGTGAAGTCTTAACCACTGGACCTCCAGGGAAGTCCCCTGTTTTATTGTTTTGAGTGTAGGTTTTTTTTCTTGGTTAGGCATTCATTTGGTTGCTGCAGCTTCTTAATTGGTTCTCAAGTTCCCACAAAGCTGCTTTGGTGCATATATTATTGATCCTTTGATATTTCCATGGGAGAACAAGGGCCTGCAGCTTGCTAGCCAGTCATCTTGCTGATGTCACCCTTGTTAATTAGTAACTCATAGTCCAGGGAGGAAGAGAGACACACAATGAGAAGGACATAAATAGCTTTGTGTTTTTGAAAAAAATAACTTAAGATTACACATCCTTGTATTGGGTTGGCCAAAAACTTTGTGCATGTTTTTCTGTAAGATGCTATGGAAAAACCCAAATGAATTTTCTGGCCAACACAGTACAAGAAAAAATAAACTTCAGAGCCAGGGAAACCACTGGAAACCTGTGTATTAGTCTAGATGAGAAATGATAAGGGCCTGGACTAAAACAGAGTCATACGTTTAAGAAATATTGAGGAGGCACAGTTCTAAGGCTCAGTAGCCTATTGGAAGCATGTGCCAGGGATGCGAGGACAGAAATATAGAATCAAGAAATAGACAAGAAGTAACTGTAGAAATAGACCCGGTAGCTCTGACTTTAAGCAGGTTTCTTAGCCATTCTATGCTCATTTCCTCATCTATTAAATAGGATGGCTGTGAAGACTGAGAGAGACAGCAGGTCTAAGTGCCTAGTATGTTGTAGGCACTTCATCAATTAGTTTACTTTTCCCCATCCCCCTACCTCTAACCAGCATCACTAGATTGTGCAGCTTGGTAGATGGCGATGCTGCTAATTAAAATGTAGAATAGGAAAAGTGCAAGCCAATCTTTTAAATCTCTGGGTTTGTTGGAGTGTTTTAAAAAACTCTCACTCTTCAGCAGTAACACACACTAGACAGATTCTATATAAGGAAATGTTTGCATTAATGTGTATCTTTGTCAAATAAGCTGTCCTATGTGTCCCAAAATTATCCTCTGATTCCCAGAATATCCCCTAAAATTAGGCAGGAAGCAGGGTCACTTTGAGCACATGGTTGGTTGCAGGTTGTTCAGTGAATTTGGAGCAAAGTGATAAAAATAATTTCTGTCTCCTGGCTCTTGAGCCAATACTTTGTTATCAAGTCTGAGGCTTTTTAAAAATTCTGTGAGAATCTTCTCCAAATGGCTATAATTTGACAGATTTATAGCCATGTAAATAGATGTGGGCATTCATGATGACAGTTTAAATGTTATGTTTAGAGATTATGAAAGGACAATAGGAAAAGGAACTTCAACTAGCCCTTTTCCCCTTCTCAAGGCACTGACCTTTTTATAAATTATATTTTCCGTAGGCCAAAATTCAAATTGCTATCAATACTAGAGAATGTTGGTTTTCATGCAACTGCTATTTTGTATGGACTATGTCTAGCTGAACAATTCAATATGTGGTAAGTTGTAAAAGCTGACAAAGAGCAATTTTAAAACTTGTTCTTGAGATAATCTGAAATGATCAGGATATTGTGTTTAACCCTTGATAAATAATGCTGTAGTTAAGATCTATGTATCAGATTTTAGAAGATGGTCGTTATATATCGGGGGATTACATTCTGATAAAAAAAAAATCCATTGGATTGTAAAATATAAAACCTGAGAAGTCGGGAGGATCCAGGCTTCTAGCTGAGGAATGGCGTAAGCAGTTATTGCAACTATACCCTTGGGTTTTTTCCTCTAAGTCATACTCCACTTTCTCACACCACCCAGAAATGGAATTTCCCAAAGTCGTGCATTTTATTAATCATACATTTTGAAGTCTTTTCAAGAAAAACAAAAGCTATAAAAATATCAAGTGGCAACAACAACAAAAAAAGTAGCAGCATCTAATCCGTTTCTGCTCATCCGATAGCTGTGGTCCATTTCCTGCATCTCATTGCTTATCCAGTGAAATAGTCAAATATGTCATCAGATGTTACCTCTTGTAGAGAAAGTAGCAAGCACATTTTTGGGGTAGTGAAAATAATGAAACTGTGACGGGACTCTTATCATAACTCCATCATTATGCACTTAGAGATATTTTTCTTTGGCAGAGTCCTGATGACTGGAAAGACAGAACTGTTCAGGGAGTGACGTCTCTATCTGTTTTCGCATGTGATCTCTCTTATTCAGAGGTTTGACTTCAGCAGATTCATAGGGTTACATTTCTCAGAGATGACACATGGACATGCCCAGACACAGAGAATAGTTTTGCCTCATAAAACCTTATCTCGTTTCTAAATTTTTTAATTGGTGGAAAATTGCTTTACAGTGTCGTGTTCGTTTCTGCTGTTCAACAACAGGAATCAGTCTTGTTTACGTGTGTGTGTGTGTCCCTCCCCTCCCTCCATCCTACCCCTCTGGGTCATCACAGAACACCAGGCTGGGCTCCCTGTCTTATCGAGCAACTTCTTACTAATCATCTGTTCTACATATCACAGTATATATATGTCAATGCCACTTTCTCAGCTTGTCCCACCCTCACCTTCCCCACTGTATCCACAAGTTTGTTGTCTAGTAGGTTCGTCAGTACCATTTTTCTAGGTTCCGTGTATGGTTCCGTGTATATGTGTTAATACTTGTTTTTCTCTTTCTGACTGTTTCACTCTGAAAGACTCTAGGTTCATCCACTTCACTACAACTGACTCAAATTCATTCCTTTTTATGGCTGAGTAATATTCCATTATATAAACGTACCACAACTGCTTTAACCATTAACCACAATAAGGTATCACCCCATACCATTCAGAATGACCATCATCCAAAAAATCTACAAACAACAAACGCTGGAGAGGATGTGGATAAAAGAGGATCCTCCTGCACCGTTGATGGGAATATAAGCTGATACAGGCATTATGGAAAGCAGTATGGAGACACCTTTAAAAACTAGAGATAAATCTACCGTGTGTTGTGTTTAGTCGCTCAGTCATGTCCACATCTTTGTGACCCTTTGGACTGTAGCCCAAAGGCTCCTATGTCCATGGAATTTTTCAGGCAAGAATACTAGAGTGGGTTGCCATTTTCCTTCTCCAGGGGATCTTCCTGACCCAGGGATCAAACACACGTCTCCCTGTGTCTCCTGCATTGCAGGCAGATTCTTTACCTGCCCAGCAATCCCACTACTGGGCATATACCCTGAGAAAACCACAACTTGAAAAGACAACATGTACCCCAGTGTTCTATGAAACAATATTTATAAGAGCCAGAAGATGGAAGCAACCTAGATGTCCATCAACAGATGTATGGAAGAAACAAGATTGCCAGGAGAAATATCAGCAACCTCAGATATGCAGGTGATACCACTCTAATAGCAGAAAGCAAAGAGGAACTAAAGAAGCTCAAAGAGGGTACAGAAGGAGAGTAAAAAAGCCAGCTTAAAACTCAGTATTAAAAAAACTAAGATCATGGCATCTGGTCCCATCACTTAATAGTAAATAGAAGGGGAAAAGGTGGAAGCGGTAACAGATTTCCTCTTCTTGGGCTCTAAAATCACTGTGAATGGTCACTGCAGCCATGAAATTAGAAGATGATTACTTCTTGGCAGGAAAGCTATGACAAACCTAGACAGTGTGTTAAAAAGCAAAGACGTCACTTTGTTGACAAAGTTCCATATAGTCAAGGTTATGGTCTTTCCAGTAGTCATGTTTAGATGTGAGAGCTGGGCCATAAAGAAGGTAGAGCACCAAAGAGCTGATGCTTTCGAGCTGTGGTGCTGGAGAGGACCCTCCAAGAAGACCCTTGGAGATCCAACCAGTCAATCTTAAAGGAAATCAACCCTGAATACTTACTGGAAGGACTGATGCTGAAGCAGAAGCTCCAGTACTTTGGCCACGTGATGCTAACAGCCGACTCATTGGAAAAGACCCTGATGCTGGGGAAGATTGAGGGCAGAAGTAGAAGAGGGCGACAGGATGAGATGGTTGGATGGCATCACTGACTCAATGGACAGATGGTGAGGGAAGGGAAGCCTGGCGTGCTGCAGTCCGTGGGGTCACAAAGAGTCAGACATGACTTGGTGACTGAACAATAACAACAACTGGTCTTTTTCTTTAAATTAAAAAATAATTATGAAGAGTTTCAGAAACAAAGGAATAACAAATGTGGTATCAAATACTGTGCACCCACCCTCAAAATAAAACAGATGCTAATCATGTCAGAAATTAAATTTTGCAGATACAGCTAAGTCTCCATCTCTGTCTCTTCCCCATTTCTTCCTCCAAAGAGATAACCATTGTTTCCTGACGTTGGTGGACTTCATTTCTATGAAATGTCTTAATGGTTCTACTATCTACTGACACTGTTGCTGTTTAGTCCCTAAGTCATGTCTGACTCTTTGCAACCCCACAGGCTGTGGCCTGCCAGGCTTCTCTGGACTATCTACTTATCCATCTCTACAAAAACATGTTTTTCCATGAGCCCCAGATCTTGTTTCCTGATTCCACACTAGCCAAGTTCCTAAGTTCCCAAGAGCAGCCACTGCTCCCCATGACTGTGTCACAGGGCCACCGTCATGTCACCTCGTGTCTCACTGATTGTCAGTTCCTGGGCATTTTAGGAATCCTGTGTTTCCCCTTCTCTCTTACAAAGTTAGCCATGCGTGTTAACAATTGTGTATTATGCTTTAGCCAGCACATCTGAGTGATATAAACAGGAGTGTTTTCTGGTTTGCTCTCTCAACTCTGTAAAAAGCAGTTCTAACTTCATTTTCATGAACCAGTCATTTTCCTGTAGTAACTCTTTCATGTCTTGTGTCAATGTTTTGGTTGGACTGTGCATACATTCCATGTTTTGCATCAGTGTGTAGTAGGACCCTTAGAGCAAGGCTCCCAAGCCTGTTTCTTCAGTTACCTTCTAACTGTAAGATTCTGTATAAAATATTTCATAACAATTTTATTATAAAAACAAACTTCATTTCCATTGTTAAGAATACTTCCAAGAAGTAACCATAGATATTTTCTTAAGAAAACATGCATGATCATGAAATAAAATGATTTAATAAATGAATATGTTGGTTTGAGCAGATTATCTCAAAAGTTTGCATTCTTTTCCTTAACCATGATTATTTTGTAATATTTTTCTTAACAAAGCTTCTTTTGCCCTTATCCACTCCTTAGTCAAGACCAGTGCCAAGTTTTTAATTATAAAGTAACTTACTTCATAAGCCTGAAGGAGATGAATCCTGGCTGATTACTGGAAGGATAAAACTAGAAATCCCAGTTAAGTAAAGTTTCACCCAAAACATTCTGTTCCAACAGAGTCATTTTTCCTTCCAAAAAACCTGGCATAAGACTCTCTCCCCTGGGCCAAGTTACACCTATGTTTTCCAACGTCTCTAGGACTTTGCTGTGATCTACATTTGTTCTCTTAAAGGCCAGTAAACTTAATGGGCTGTCTGCCAAACTGAGACATAGCACTGAGTAATTTAGACTCCTTCCTGATGAAATGTGTCCTTATGGAGATAACTCATTCCTTGAGCTTCATCACTGCCTGGGACCACCGACGCACAGTCCCAGGTTGTTAGCATCAGCTCCCCCAACCCCAGCCTGGGAATTGCATGAAAGTGAAAATGTTAGTCACTCAGTCATGTCCATCTCTTTGCTACCAGTCAAGAATACTAGAGTGGGTAGCCATTTCCTTCTCTAGGGGATCTTCTTGACCCAGGGATTGAACCCAGGTCTCCTGCATTGCAGGCAGCCGCTTACCGTCTGAGTCACTAGGGAAGCCAGGTGGGAGTTGCTTAACGTACCATTAGTATGTGTGGAGCTTCAGAGCCGCTGGCCATGCCTGCGCCAATGCCCTGTTCCCAACACCAAGTTTGCACACAAGACTGAAAGCCCTTTTATTTTGAGACTGTAATGGGATAGTTGTATTCCCCCATTATCGAATGGTTTTAAATACATTTTATATCACTTGAGAGGTTGAACATAAACTTAGGAAAACTGATTCTGATGGGAAATGAAGGGCCTATTGAAAGATCAGTGTGGTAGGAGACCCCTGGCAAATGATTCTGGGAGTTTTAAAGAAGTCTTGAGGAGAAATCCTGAGAGCCTGGGTCGGGGTTGGGGGACGGGTGTGGGAATGTGAGCCCTTTAAGGTCCCTTGTCACTCAGGAGTTGTAATTGGGGTTCTCTCTCGGAGTATGAGGGCTTCCCTGGTGGCTCACTTGTAAAGAATCTGCCTGCAATGCAGGAGATTCAGGTTCGATCCCTGAGTCCAGAAGATCCCCTAGAGAAGTAAATGGCAACCCTCTCCAGTATTCTTGCCTGGGAAATCCCATGGACAGAGGAGCCTGGTGGGCTGCAGCCTATCGGGTCACAAAGAGTTAGAACATGACTTGGCAACTAAACAACAATTTGGAGTGTGGGAAAAAAAGAATTAAAGTGACATCCAGACCAAGGGACAGAGAACCTGTATTTGAATCCCGGGTCTGCCTCAAAGTGACATCTTAGGACACAGGTCAGTATACAGAGCCAGTGGCCCATGGTTCCTTTGTTTGGAGTTCTGCCAAGGTCAGAGTGCTGACCGTGGGAGTTCTTCTCCATCTCTAAAGAGCCTGTACCCAGCAGATGCCTTTCCAAATATAGCTGGTTTTAATTGTTTCCTTTAGTATGGGTGTACGTGATGTGGAAGCCTGGCAGACATCTGCCATCATGACTTCATAGATTCTCTCTTTACTTCCTTGACCTACATGATATTGAGTGACCTGCCCCTCTGTTCACTGGAAGCCTTTCTGTTTTCTTGAGATTCATTCCTCAAGGTCTTTACATTAGTTCAGTGCTGACATTAACGTTTTCACTCCTCTAATCTGGTTTAAACAGCAGGACATATATTGCTGATATTTCAGCCTTCCCACTATGCTCCTGACCTGCATCTGGTCCATTTATTCATTCACGTATTCACTCAACCAACATTAAGCATCTCCAATATTTCAAGTCCTACAAAGTCTGGGGCTGAGGTTGCAAAGTGGACAAGAATGTTTTCTGTAGTACACTGCTCCGGTAAAGGTCAACCTGGTGTCATGAGACCACCCAGAAGGCAGCTGTTTGCTCTGTTATGTTCCTGGAACAGAAGATCTCAAATCTCCTGACCCTTAAATCCACTACCAGCCAATAAATGATATTCCCATCATAACGCTTTACTTGTTTCCATATTATTAAACCATTTTCTTCTACTCTGTATTCTAGATATTCACATATATATATATATATATCTCACTTCTCACTTCTCTGTTCCCCATCTAGTTTCTTCAGAAAATGGTACTTGCATTTATTTCTCTCTTCTTGACTATCATATGGAAAATATTGAGAAATCAGCTGCATTGGAAAACTACTCCACAAAGAAAAGTTACTCTTTAAGGCATTGTACTTACTAGAAAATTAGAGATAAATATGTAACAGTCAACCAATTGTTCTTACAGTTGGTTTATTCAAATATATTTATATTCTTTTTTTTTTTAATTGGAGGACACTTGCTTTACAATGTTGTATTGGTTTCTGCCATTACAGCAACGTGAATCAGCCACAAGTGTGCATATGTGTGCACTCAGGTGCTTCTGTCGTGTCCAGCTCTTTGCTACCCCATGGACTGTAGCCTGCCAGGCTCCTCTGTCCATGGGATTTCCCAGGCAAGAATACTGGAGTGGGTTGCGGTTCCCTTCTCCACAGCCATATGTGTATAATATACCCTTCCTCTTAAGCCTGCCTCCCAGCCTCCCCATCTCACCCCTCTAGCTCATCACAGAGCACAGGGCTGGGCTCCCAAATGTATTTGTATTCTTAATGGCCTGTTCTAGACATATTTGAATGCCTTGTTGTTGGGGATAATCTGGAGATGTGCAATTTGTTTAGAGTGTAGCTAGAAATCAAGGATATAAGTTTGTAAAGAAGAAAAGCAGAAACAGAAATCTAGATGAAGGTATGATGAAAGATGGCAATTAAATGCCATATTTTTCTGAAAAGATGACAGCCACTTGACCTATGTAGTTTAACTGGAAAGGGAGGAAGACTTAAATTTGAGATATCCAATTATCTATTGATGAAAGGAAGTACTTAAAGGTTACCATGTTTATTGATAGTTCCATAGCATACAGCTAGTTAGTCAAACAGCTTAACCAAAGTAAAATGAGAGAATATTATAATAGAAAACACAGTGCCTATAATGAAAATTATAGAGAAATGTGAGGTATATAAACTGAAGACAATGCTGGAACCTGTGTTAGAAGGAGTAATGCCGTAGACGCGGTGTATTACGCAAAAGCTGGGTGGTGGCCTTAGCCGTCTTTTCTTCCAACCTATGGATGCCCAGCATAATACCTCTGATACATCTGTTGAATTGTTAAATGGTTCTTTGACCACGTCTGGAAATTTTCAGTGACAAGGAGTTTCATCATTTAAAAATCTGTCTTTTTCAGTAGTGAGTAACTCTAATTTGCTAGAACCTAGTCCTCATGATATAATCAAATTGACCACCTCCTGTACAGTCTCCCTGGTTCTGGGCTCTGAAGACACAGAAAGTAAATCCACTCTTTTTTTTTTTTTTTATCGTGACAGCCCTTTGTAAAGACTTGAAGAAACGGATTGTGTTTCTTTTGAGTATCTTTTCTTAATCTAAATGTCTCCCATTTTACAACTTGTTGTTCCTGAGTTTGTTTCCGTACTTTTTGATATCCTGGGCCTCAGTTTATCAAGGTTCTTTTTTAATTTAAGTTTTTTTTAAGTCTTTATTGAATTTGTTACAGTATTGCTTTTGTTTTATGTTTTTCCTTTTTTTTTTTTTTGGCTATGAGGCATGTGGGATCTTAGCTCCCCAACCAGGGATTGAACCTGTACTCCCTGCAATGAAAGGTGAATGTGGATCACTTAACCACTGGACTGCCAGGGAATCCCTAAGATTCCTTTTAAAACACAGTGCTGACTCCTCCGATGTGGTCTGAGCATTGCCAGAGTGACAGATGGGCTCTTCACTCAGCCAGATCAAGACTGTATTGCCTTTTGAAGGGTAGTCCTATCGTGTTATCATTTATAAAGAGAGTTTAGTACTTTCATCCCCAAACTTTCTGAACTTTGGGAATATGTATTCTGTGTTTTTTGTTTGTTTTATTTACAAACACTGAGCGAGCACCATGCTATTTCAGGTGTAATGTTGGGCCCTGGGGACAAAAGGTGAATAAGGTTCTGACTAGAGGATTTTATGATGTGCTGGAGGGAGTGACAGACAATAAAAATTAACTAGAGTGTGCTGTGTGATATAAACGTGAACTCAGTGCTCTAGGAACATAGGAAAGGGCACGAACTGCTTGGGAAGGGGAACTGGTAAGGACTCATCATCCAAACATTCACTCAATAAACCGCTGTTAACTGAGAATCTTCTGTGTGTTACACACGTAAGTTGACCCTCATTGGTGTGATTGTGAAGTTCCCAAGTATGGTATCAGGTCTATATTTTTCTGGATTATCTATAAAAGTTTAATGAAAGATTCTGCAAGCTTCCTTCCTACATTTCCATGATCTTTTAAATTTACCAATAGGAAATGGCAACCTGCTCCAGTATTCTTGCCTGGAAAATTTCATGGAGAGAGGAACCTGGCAGGCTACAGTCCCTGGGGTTCCAAAGAGTCAGACACAACTGAGCGCGCGCACACACACACACACACACACACACAAACACAGGTAGAGGTTAATATCATGAACAACTATTAGTTCCCAGTGATTACCGATTTGTTTTTGAAGTACTGAAAAGCTACTTGTTATATAATTTGCTCTTGGATTTAAACATAAAATCCATGTTAGAGCTTTGCAGTTTCTGGAATATTTCTTCTCCCTTCTGAAAATTTCTTGTCCCCTTTCTTTGGAATTTACCACTTCTTCCTTTTGTTGTAATTTCTCCAAGACCAATAACAGAAGTTTCATGGTCTTCATCATGCTCTTGCTCTCCTGAATCTCCTGATGTTGCTTTCTAATTCTTCCCATGAGAAAACCCTCCCTTAGCCTCTCCCATCCCAACAGGCCCCCAGCCCCTCATCACCCACCCCACCACACCTCCTTTCCTTGAAGCATCAGTTTTCAAGGTTTGGTCTATTGATAGACCTTAAGAGGTCTTCTAGTGTGAAGAGATTCAATTCAGAGGCCCTGTAGAGGATTGTGTTGTGATGTAAAATAATTCTTACTTTTGTCTTGTAAATAATAAGCAAGTCACATCTGATCCTGCCCTATTTGTCACAAGTGAATCCCCCTAGTGCCCCAACACAACCTTCCTTACAATCCCAGTGCTGTTTATCTGACTGCCCCAGAGATGCAGGTTCTCATAGTCTTTGCCAGTATGTTCAGTGTGTTACCATTGTAACATGTGATCACTGTAAAAATCACTCTTGAGATAGTTTACATTCTCTTGTCCTACGAAGTCTTTGAAATCTGATGTATGTTTCAGAGAGCACATCTTAAGAGCTCAGTAGCCAGGTGGGACTATTGGCTTCCATGTTGGAT
Source organism: Bison bison bison (assembly GCF_000754665.1). Classification (NCBI taxonomy): domain Eukaryota; kingdom Metazoa; phylum Chordata; class Mammalia; order Artiodactyla; family Bovidae; genus Bison; species Bison bison. The sequence continues at coordinate 2,209,662 of NW_011494628.1, forward strand.
AGTACTGGTCTAGCCTTTGACTCAGTGAGGACACAAAGCATGCCTTGTGTCCCTGGCACAAAACCCAGTGCCTGGCATATAGTAGATACTCAGTAAATGTGGAAGTAGAAGAGCAGAAGGGAGCCATCTGTGCCACCTCTGTGTGTAACAAGGATCACCCTCATTCAGGTGTTTTTCTCTTTCGCATTTCCTTATGTTCAAAATCGCCCTATTGTGCAAGAGATGTGCTTATGGAGGGTTGCTGCAGAAATACAAAGTGAAAGAAGGAGTTGTTATTTAGCTTTTCAACATCTAAAGCCAAGTTTGTTTGGTTAGGAAAGAAAAGGGATTTTAATAGTTTTTTTTAGCTCTCACTGATGTATCAAAATTTAGATCTTATAGACTATCAGATATACTAAAATCTACTTATAATTCAACTTGTCCAAGTGAAAATAACAGAAATTGTGTATATAATATACAGAATTATGTGTAGAATATATTAGTATATAATAAGAAATAAACAAAAGACATATCACTATGCAAGGTGACCAAATGATTTTAATGAAACTGAGACCTAGTTATGTAGTATTTAGATGTCCTGCAGGGTTAGGAGCAAAAGTCAGAATGTTTAAAATTAAGAATGATAAAATGCACTAATCATTTTCTAGGTTTTTAGCCGTCTACACAAGAGGTTCTTTAACATGTGGATTCTTGCTCCACCTTTGACCCATTCAGAGTGTTCTAACTCTCTGAGAAAATGTTGTAAAATAATAAATGTAGGGGAATGCTAGGGAGGAAGGGTAGAGTGAATGGAGACAAAGGGCTGACTTGTTGCTCTTTTAGTTGCTAGAAAAGATCATTAAAGCCAGGTAGGCTGCACGTGGTAGAAAGAGGGCACCTGAACAAACAGGTATTGAATTTAGAGAATGCCTGCAAGACTGTTCTGGGCTGTGTTCCCAGGGCAGACTCCCAGGTTACCTGTCCGGCCAGGTACCTACTAATCTATCCCTCTCAGAAGGGAACATTTTCCCCATGACTGTAGGAGGGTCCTCTTGAAAGCTCCAAGTCTGATTTTTTTTTTTTATATGCTTAATTGGTAAAGTGCTAAGTTTTGAATAATTACATCAAGTAAATCTTGGTGGTGGAATGAATCCCTGAAACTGCCCTCATGGTCCCACATGAAGGAACAGACATTAGTGTACCTACAGCTGAGAAACTGATGTCAGCCTCTGAATTGAGGCTGGTGGTTCCTGGGGGGAATGTGAATTCAAGGTGGACTAGAAGACAACATGAGACGCCATCTGTGAAACAGGAGACTGAGCAGTTGCTTAAATTATTGGTTTTCTCTTAGCCTAATAACCAGAAATGTAAAAAAGAGGTGCTTGGTATGGCCTCCTGGAGTAAACCACTCAGGCTTCTTTTGCCTTCCCATGTGATCTTACTATTTCATATTTAGGGAATGTACAAAATATGCCGAGTGCTACATCCTCCTCTTTTTTGCACCAGTGTGCTAAGTTGCTTCAGTCGTGTCCGACTCTTTGCCACCCCTTGTGTAGCCCTCCAGGCCCCTCTGTCCATGGGATTCTCCAGGCAAGAATACTGGAGGGCATGGGATGCCAGGCCCTCCTCCAGGGGATCTTCCTGACCCAGGGATCGAACCCACGTCTTTTAAGTCTCCTGCATTGGCAATCGGGTTCTTTACTACTAGCGCCACCTGGGAAGCCCCTTTTTACCCCCACACGTTTAACAAAAATGTCAGCTTTTGATGAACATGGACCCACCAGTTGCACACGCTGTGTACCTCCTGGGTGGCAGGTTAGGGTCACCACCTTCCCCACGGTGTGTCCTCCACTAGTGAAACTTCCATTACCCCCGACAAATACCCATGTTCTCCATATCCTGTCCCATCCAAAACACCCTCAAGAAATGATTTGAAACTTTTATGTAAAACTGGTAGAACAGAGTCTCATCAAAAGGCTTGAGCAATGGAGCCTCACGTGTATGTCCGTGTGTGTGTTTCTAAGATGCCGAGGAGTCTTGCTGTCTGCTCTTCTCATGGCATGAGGAAGATGAATTAACTCACAAGGAAGATTGAGATGTATTAAAAGCAATTACCTGCTCTTTCTCAGAACAAAAAATGGGATGTTTTTTGAGGGGTGGGGGTCCTAAAGGCTGAGCCTTCTTTCTGATGAGCAATCAGAAAGTGATGGAATTAATTTTTTGGTTCAGGTGAAAGGTGGGGTGGGAATCAGAGGAAATTAGCCTTGTTGACCCACCTGGGCAGGAAGCGGGCAGAATTGAGGGTCCTGGGAGAGGAGGATGCCCATGCGCTTGGACCCTTCCTGTCAGGTGGAAGTGGGAGGGAGCGGGGCTTGGGTGGCTGGAGCTTTGACCTTGGGAGTCTGAGCAGGGGGCATCTGAGATCACCTTCAGGCAAAGGGGGGCTTCCCTGATAGCTTAACTGGTAAAGAATCCGCCTGCAATGCAGGAGACCCTGAGTTTGATCCCTGGGTTGGGAAGATCCCTTGGAGAAGGGAAGGGCTACCCACTCCGGTATTCGGGCCTGGAGAATTCCATGGACTGTATAGTCCATGGGGTCAAAAAGAGTCGGACACGATTGAGTGACTTTCACTCACTTCAGGCAAAGGGAGTGGAGTTCCTGTGGGGAACTTCACTTCAAGATACACCCTCATTTGAGATGGAAAGGGGAACCGGTGAGACTTAGCCTCCTCATGGGGGAAGCAACGTCAGACCTGAGCCCAAAAGCAGCATGTGAAGCAGGGATGGGGTCTGAGGACTTAGTGGGACTTGTTCACTTTAGAATGGCTTGTTTTATACATGTGAATTTCACTTCACTTAAGAAAAATAAGAGTTTGATATTGAAACTCCAACTAAAAACCTTAATTTATCTACTTAAAAAATAATTGTCATATACAATGGAACTATATGTAACTTTGTTCTGTATTTTCCAAGTCTCCTGTAAATATGTTATCATACTTTCATAATTTAAAAAAAGAGAAAAAAAAGAAAAATAAGACTTAGCAGTGAGGACTTAACTTTGCTCAGCTTAGGAACCAGAAGGCTGGCGGACCTTGTTGTGGCAGTCAGAGTCACCAGGGGTTCTCGAATGATCCAGGGGAGGAGGGGAAAACCAGAGACCAGTAAGTAACAGGGGCAAGAGCTGGTACCAGCTCTGATTTGGTTGGAGAAGATTAAGAAGTGTTGCATGTTATAGAAATGCATATCTAATATGCTATTAAAAATTTCGATGGCTCTCCATTGCCCATGGAAATAAGATCTAAAACCATTTTAATGGCATTCCAGGCTCTCTATGTGAAGCTCCAAATCTTTCCTTGGAGTTTTGCATTTCCTGCCATCTTCCAGCCACCCTGGTACCATTGCTGCCGCTCATATGACTTCCACTTGGATATTTCGCTGCTTTTATTTTGTGGTGACAGTGGGCAGATGCCCGTTTGGGATTTTTAATGGGTTTCATAAGTGGGGAAGAGCCTCTGATCCTGATTTTCAGCAGACCTGCTGTCTGTCTGTCTCCTTCCTAGCTTCCTATTTCTCCCGCACCTGCTACCTCCTGACCTAGTATCTTCCTGCATCACGTAAAATCTTTACTATCTCAGTAAAAACAAAATTTCATTTTGCATCCAATCAAACAGTTAAATACCTTGTCATTTCTTGACCTGATATCCATTCATTCACCCAAGTGCAAGTTGCAAGTGTTAGTCCCTCAGTCATGTCTGACTCTCTTCGACCTCATGGACTGTAGCCCGCCAGGTTCCTCTGTCCATGGGATTCTCCAGGCAAGAATAACTGGAGTGGGTAGCCATTCCCTTCTCCAGGGTATTTTTCCCAACCCAGGGATCAAACTGGGTCTCCTGCATTGCAGGTAGATTCTTCACCATCTGAGCCATCAAGGAAGCCCCACCAAATGCTTAATTATCACACCAGGCATAATACTTGCCTTGGGAATCCAGAGGTGAATAGGTCATGGATCCAAAAGAAGACCTATAATTCTGAAAGAAAGTAAGAGAAGTCGTTTCCCAAGATGAAAGGCTCATCTTCAGTTGTGAAGGTTATTTGATTTTATGGATGCTTCCTTACATCTGTTTAGAAGGGTTGCAGAGTACAAGTGATTGAAAGGTGTTTTGAAGACTTTGTGTTTGCCTCACTGACACAGTCTTTGTTTGCTTAAAGTATGGAACAACTAATAACAATCCCTTAGCATCCATTGTGGTACCTCACGCCTTTTTAGTAAAAACAATAGCTAAAAGGCCTTATACTCTGACACGGGATCTCTCAAAGTCCCTTTTCCAGTCCATTGCATCTTTGATTGTGAAGCATGAAAAGCTTGAAATGACATGTCATGGGAGAGATAATTTAGCCAAAATAGGACATTAAACAGCACATGGGTCATAACTTGAGAAAATCTGGACGTAGGCATGTGAACATGATGTTTTCTCTCTTCCAACTTAGGTGCCAAAGGAGGGAAGAATAATACACTGGACTGAATCCAATTAGAAAAAAAACTATAAGAAAAACAAAGCCCAGAGTTTTTATTTTCCCAAGAGATTAAATCTAGATGGGCAAAGATGATGGTGTCCTATTGGACAGAGACATCCCCTGGGGAAATGCCAACTGTGTCTCAAGTTAATATCTCCAGTCATACATGAATATTCTTCTCTTGGCTGGGGTATTTTAATAGATGCTTATTTTGAAAAAGCGAGGCACAACAAAACATATCAATTTAAATTCAGTGATCGCTATGATGATGTCAATTCGTTTCCCACAGGTTTTACTCTTTTCTGTGCATGTGGCTCAGTCACTCAGTTGTGTCTGACTCTTTGCGACCCTCTGGACTGTAGCCCAACAGGGTCTTTGTCCATGGGATTCCCCAGGCAAGAATACTGGAGTAGGTTGCCATTTCCTTTTCCAGAGGAACCTTCCTGACTCAGGGATTGAACTCAAGTCTCCTGCATTCTTTACAGGCGGATTCTTTACTGGTGAGTGATGTTTTACCACTTATCACGAGAAGGAAGGGTTTCCTCGGTGGCTCAGCGGTAAATAATCTGCCTGCAATGCAGGGAGTTGCAGGAGACACAGTGTCAATCCTTGGGTGGGGAAAATCCCCTAGAGGTGGGCATGGCAACCCACTCCAGTATTCTTGCCCAGAGAATCCCATGGGCAGAGGAGCCTGGTGGGCTACAGTCCATAAGGTCGCAAAGAGTTGGACACGACTGAAGACACTTAGCATACACGCACCCACACACGAGAAGGAAACGCTTTCTTTTAGGTTCATTTCCTGGACAATGGTAAATAGATGATGTGGAAACTTACCTGACATGATGAAGTACATTCTGGAATGTAAATTACCCTCTCTCCATCCATAACATCCTGTTTATGGCTTAACTATTGACTATTTATACAGATTTTCCCAGCCCCTGGAGTTTATGGGAAAGAATATTTAGCTCTGACAAAAAGAAAATGTTTCCACATATTATATTGTTTAGCTAAAAGTTTTTGCCTTGAATTTTCTGCATCTGGATTACGCATGAATGGTTCAGCCATTACTTTTGGAATATTTGGAATACAATTGGTTATATTAAATGCATCTAACACTGGAGCATGCCCAAGTTATAGAAGATCATAGTTAGGAATAACATCCTCTATCTGTAAAGCATATTATGCATTCATATATAACCTAATATTTAATTATCAAGCTAATCATAGGAAGCGAATAATACTATTATCCCCAGTTGGCAAATGAAAAAACTAGGGCTCTGAGTGTTTATGTAACTTACTAAGAAACACTATAAATGACAGCGGCTGTGGCTGCTGTTGCTTCAGT
>NW_011494628.1:2215600-2222160 GCF_000754665.1 Bison bison bison
CCCCAGAGACGGCAGCCCGTCCCTGGGATTCTTCAGGCAAGAACACTGGAGTGGGTTGCCATTTCCTTCTCCAATGCATGAAAGTGAAAAGTGAAAGTGAAGTCACTCAGTTGTGTCCGACTCTTCAAGACCCCGTGGACTGCAGCCTACCAGGCTCCTCCGTCCATGGGATTTTCCAGGCAAGAGTACTGGAGTGGGTTGCCATTGCCTTCTCCAATAAATGACAGAGCTGAGAGCTGAGTTCACATCACATTGCTTTGAGTCCAAATCCAGCATTGATTCTATTTTTTTCCTTAAAAATTACCTTTTGTGTTTATCCAAAGCAGTGTGGCTCTGGAATCAGGAGGCCTGTGTCTATTTATTTTTTAATATTTATTTTTATTTATTTGGCTGTGCCAGGTCTTGTTGTGGACCACAGGATTATCCATCTTCGTTGTGGCATGGAAGATTTTTAGTTGTGGCATGTGGGTTCTAGTTCCCTGACCAGGCATCAAACGTGGGCCCCCTGCATTAGCAGCATGGAGTCTTAGCCACTGGATTCCCAGAGAAGTTCCTGGGAGGCCTGAATTTAAATCCTAGTCCGGCCAGTTACTAAACATGTGGCCTTGACCTCTCAAAGCCTCGTTCCTAAGACCGAAACGTCCAAATGATGATTAACTTGCCTCTTGTAATTGTGAAGATTAAATCAGATCATATTTGTAAAGCTCAAGCATGCAGTAACCACTCTATAAATGTTAGCTATTTTTATTTTTATTCTTAGAACAACTCTTAAGGAAATGTTTTAAGAGTTGACATGAGATTTCAACTCTTTTAACCCACAAATCTCAGAATGCCTGTCTGACTGAGTTCGTCAACCTTTTTTCTTGTTTTCCCCACCACTAATACATCTATGACAGAGATGTCTAACCGTGCATGAGCCCTCCCCAAATTCAATATTTCTGTTTGGTGTTCTCTTACCACACCTAGCAATGATCTTGTAACCCTGTTTGTACCACACTGAGAGTCCTCTTTTTCCATTTCTTTCACAAGATGAATTTCCCCTGCTTATAAATTCAATTTAATTGACAGAGTTGGGGAAAATCCTGAAGTCATAAGTCAAAAAATGTCATCCTACTTTTCTGGAACTATACTTAGATGTTAAAATTTCTTGTTCTCTTAAGCCAGTATCTTAAGCTCTTTTGTGTCATCTGTCTCTTCCTCTGTCTGTGCTGTATTCTGGAAAATGTCCTCAGATACATCTTCCAGTTCACCAATTCTTTCTTGTGGCTGTGTTGAATTTGTTGTTAAATCTGTCCATTTCAAACTTCAGTTGTGGGTTTTTTTTGGCCATGCTCTGCAGCATGTAGCCATCAGGCTTCTCTGACCGTGGAATTTTCCAGGCGAGAATACTGAAGTGGGTTGCCGTTTCCTCCTCCAGGGGATCTTCTTGACCCAAGGATCAAACCCGTGACTCCTGTATTGGCAGACAGATTCTTTACTGCTGAGCCACTGGGGAAGCCCAGAATCTTTGGGGTAGAGCAGACCACACCCAAGAAGTTCAAAGAGCAAAAGGCTAAATCACCCAGCAGGTGGTTTCTCTAGGAAACAATAAGAAAGATAGATCTGGGTTAATTAAGCTTCTTGGCAGCTCTCTAGGCTCTTGACAGAAGATCTTTTCACCTCGACCTGACTGCCCCCAACCATGACTTCCACCCGCTCCAGCTGCAGCTTTCTCCCTCATCCCCCTGCTCTTTGACCTGATATCATTTATCAACGAGAAAAATACCTATATAAATAGGCATCCAAATCTTCCTCTTCAGAACAGTTTTCATAGCCTTTTAAGCAAGATAAAGACATATTTAGAGTTGTGGGTTAAGGCAATAGTTTTAAGATTTAAAAAAAAAGAATTCCTGAACCAGTTAAATACTTAAAAATTCGAAGTACTTACAGGGAGTATTCATTTTTTTATTTTCCAAGAATGTATATATTTTTTAAATTTAATATCATTTTATTTACGCTTTCGGCTGCACGGGGTCTTTGTTGCAGTGTGCGGGCCTCTCAGAGCAGTGGCTTCCCTTGTGACAGAGCATGGGCTCCGTCATGGTGCACGGGCTTAGTGCTCGAGGCATGTGGGATCTTCTTGGACCAGAAATGGAACTAGTGTCCCCTGCATTGGCAGGCAGATTCTTAACCACTGGACCACCAAGAATGGTGGAAGTATTATTTTTAAACCACTTCAAATTGGTTTCTCTGTTGTATCAGTTTGCTGCATACGAAACCCCCTCCAAATGCAGCGTCTTACAGCAGTGCCCATTCATCATCTTTGAGTATCTTCCAAGGCTCTTCTTTTCCGGGCCTGCCGGCCTGGAGCTGGGTAGCCTGGATGCCATCTGGCCCCTCAGGGTGGGCAGCTCAGATGGATGGACAGGGCCTGTCTTCACTCGGTCTCTAATCCCAGAAGGCCAGCCCTGGCTCATTTCAGTGTGTCTCAGGGTTCTCTGCAGCAGGAGAGGAAACCCCAGCACACAAGTCCTACCACCCAAAGCAAGGCACACACGAGCTCAGATTCAAGAGCTGGAGAGATGGGAGCCCTCCTCTTGCTGGAAGGAGCTACTGGGTCACAGTGCAGAGGGACGAACAAACAGTCAAGAATTGTGACCAATTCTGCTGCAACGATAGTGAAGGACAGGGAAGCCTGACGTGTTGCCGTCCATGGGGTCGCAAAGACTCAGACACAACTTAGCGACTAAACAACAACTACTACAGTCATGATTATCATTTCATAGCAATAAAAGTTAAGGAAAATTAGAATATAAGTTCTTCAAATATAAAATATTTAGTTTTATGAAAAAGAGGGCTTCCCTGGTGGCTCAGACGGTAAAGAATCCACCTGCAATGCAGGAGACCTAGATTCAATCCCTGGGTTGGAAAGATCTCCTGGAGAAGGGAACAGCTACCCACTCCAGTATTCTGGCCTGGAGAATTCCACGGACTGTATAGTCCATGGGGTCACAAAGAGTCGGACATGACTGAGGGACTTTCACTTCACTTCACTTTATGAAAAAGAGCCTCACCATATCATCCTTTATTCATCTTCTTCTTATTATTAATGATACCATGGGCTATTAAGAACTTCATTCCTGTTCCCATTATTCTAGTGTTGGGAACTATGAAGTTATGAAACCAAATCTGGCAGCATTGTCTCAGATTAAAGGGTGGGGAAACTAGAGGGAGGGAAGCCAGATAAGAATCTAGATGAGAGATAACGAGATAGCATGAAATGACTACTGAAATAGTGAGGAAGCAGAAGGCAATGGCACCCCACTCCAGTACTCCTGCCTGGAAAATCCCATGGATGGAGGAGCCTGGAAGGCTGCAGTCCATGGGGTCGCTGAGGGTCAGACACGACTGAGCAACTTCACTTTCACTTTTCACTTTCATGCATTGGAGAAGGAAATGGCAACCCACTCCAGTGTTCTTGCCTGGAGAATCCCAGGGACGGGGGAGCCTGGTGGGCTGCTGTCTCTGGGGTCACACAGAGTTGGACACGACTGAAGTGACTTAGCAGCAGCAGCAGCAGGGAAATGTGATAAATAGCTCAGAGTAGCATTTAGTACCAGGACAGAATGGGCATGTGTGTGTGTGTGTGTGTGTGTGTGTATAAGTGTAGGGAAAGGATGAGTCCTAATTCTGAGCCTTCCAGATCGTCTGTATTATTTTCTGTTACTGTGTGACAAGTTACCACTTGCTTAGCAATTTAAACAACACCCACCTGTTACCCCACAGTTTCCTTGGGTGCGGAGTCAGGTGGGGGTCAAAGCTTCATCCCTGCTAGAGGTTTTGTTGTTGTTTCGTTGCTCAGTCATGTCCAACTCTTTTGCAACCTCATGGACTGTAGCCTGCTAGGCTCCTCTGTCCATAGGATTTCCCAGGCAAGAATACTGGAGTGGGTTGTGATTGCTTGAGGCTCCATGGGCCAAAATCTGGTGATTGTTTTCATATTTATTAATTTCTTTGGCTGCCTTGGGTCTTAGTTGCAGCGTGTGAGATCTTCATTGTGTCACGGCAGGTCTTTCTGTTGCAGCGCATGGACTCTCTAGTTGTGGCGTGTGGGCTCAGTAGCTGTAGTGCGAGGGCTTAGTTGCTCTACCGCATGGGGGATCTTAGCTCCCTTGAGGGGGGATTGAACCTGTGTCCCCTGCCTTACAAGATGGATTCTTAACCACTGGACCACCAGGGAAATCCCCAAAGTCAGGGTTTTGATTGAGTTGGGCTCTGACCTGGAGGCTCAAAAGATGAATCCATGTTCAGGCTCATTCAGGCTGTAGGTGGAACCCAGGTCCTTGTTATTATAGAACCAAGGACCTGTTTCCTTGTTGGCTGTGAGCTAGCACTCTTTGCATCTTGTAGCCAGAAGTGGCACATTGACACCCGCCCTGTGCTTCCAAGCTTCTCTCTTCTTCTGCCACCAGTCCAACAAAAGTCCTGTGCTTAGAAGGGGTCCTGGGATCAGATCAGGCCCGCTCGAATAATCTCCCTGTTTTAAGGTCATTTCTGCCATGTGACATAACATTACATAACATGATTCCATCAAATTCCTGGGGATTAGAGCAGGACAGCTTTGGGGGACAATTTTAGAAATTCTGCCTTTCACGTCATCTCTTGGAAAAAGACAGAGATATGATTAAGGAGATGTTTTTTTTTTTTCATGAAGATATAATTTTATTGTGAAACCATCATCATCTCAGAGGATTATTGTTAGACACTCATGATATCAAGAATAACGAAATGGTTTGTAAACATAAGGGTTGGAATGAGCACAGATGCAACCTTTTGGACCATGATATCCACTGCTCGAAAGCCGGATCATCTTAGGCGGGTCAAGGGTATCCAGCTCCCTCCTCCGAGGGGGTTTATTCCTTCTGTCTCTAGGGTCACTTACACGTCTGGGGAGAAGCTTGGCTCCTGGTGGCTATTTCCTCAGTCTCAGGGCTGAATTGGACCAAGATCTGTTCAGCTCCCCTGTTGTGGAGTCCAGAATTCAAGCTCCTTATCCCTGGGGGATTCAGAAGCTCAGAAGGACCCTGAACAAATTCCAGCTCTCTTAAAGGTGCGAGTCACTCATTCACTTTGGGAGTGGGGCTTATCATCAGTGTGGTAGGAGTTGGGGGTGAGGGTGAGGAGAGGGGTGGGATGCATTTCTCCTGCTTGAACCTCCTTCACCAAGATCTGGTGGCCCAACTCATTTTGGTGGGGAGGTGAAGTCTTCTCTTGTCCTGCCAGCCTCAGCTGCGTGACTTGGCACCATCAGGGCAGGTTGACGTTGTTCAGTCGCTCAGTCGTGTCTGACTTTGTGACCCTGGGGACTGCAGTGCAGCACGCCAGGCTTCCCTGTCCTTCACCATCTCCGGAAGCTTGCTCAAACTCATGTCCATTGAGTCGATGATGCCATCCAACCATCTCATCTTCTGTCATCCCCTTCTCCTCCTGCCTTCAATCTTTCCCAGTATCAGGGTGTTTTCCAATGAGTCGGCCCTTTGCATCAGGTGGCCAAAGGATTGGAGCTTCAGCATCAGTCCTTTATATTCAGAGTTGATTTCCTGTAGGATTGACTGGTTTGATAAAGCAGGCCAAAACGAAAACCAGAGTGCCGACGTTCAGGGTCCCAGGTGGAACGGTGGAATTTTTTGTTGCAGAGACCCATGCGAAACTTGGCTCTCAGGACCTGGACTGTGTTCACTGTTGTCCTTCACTAGACTTCATGGGACTTTAGCCTCCCATCAGAGCCCCCAGGTTTCTAGGTGAGGAAGCTGGTGTGAAGGGGCTGAGCTGCTGCAGATGTGAGCCCAGGCATGCTGCAGGTAGCTGATAGAAAGAACATAACTGATTTGTAGGAGAGAACGCTTGCCATGAAGAGCTCGCTCCCGCGGGATGTAGGTTGTAGGCCGAGAAAGAGACTGACTGCTCAGTCGCACAGTTGTGTCCAACCCTTTGTGACCCCATGGACTGTAACCCGCCAGGCTCCTTTGTCCATGAGATTTCCCAGGCAAGAGTACTGGAGTGGGTTACCATTCCCTTCTCCAGGGGATCTTCCTGGCCCAGGGATCAAACCCAGGTCTTCTGCATTGTAGGCGAATTCTTTACTGTATATGCCACTGGGGAAGCCATTGTCACGGGCTAGCAGTCCTAAAGGGAGGTCCCTGGCCTTTCAAATATATGAGATGGGTTTTCACCTTCCAGTCTTCTATCACTCATTTCGAAAGAGGAATTGGTTTTTCAGAGCCCCAGGCCCCTAATTTGTAAAATAGGTTTAATTTTTTTCTCTATACTTAAAATAGATAAAGTATAAGAATATCCATAATATATAGTCCTGTGCTCATGAAACTATAATACGTTATCTCATAGCAGGTGTTATTGTAATTATCTCTTACGCTGCTGCTGCTGCTAAGTCACTTCAGTCATGTCCAACTCTGTGCAACCCCATAGACGGCAGCCCACCAGGCTCCCCTGTCCCTGGGATTCTCCAGGCAAGAACACTGGAGTGGGTTGCCATTTCCTTCTCCAATGCATGAAAGTGAAAA
>NW_011494628.1:2222264-2223522 GCF_000754665.1 Bison bison bison
GTGACCCCATGGACTGCAGCCCACCAGGCCCCTCCATCCATGGGATTTTCCAGGCAAGAGTACTGGAGTGGGTTGCCATTGCCTTCTCCGAATTATCTGTTATAATTCAGCTTAAATAAATAGATGAGGCCTGAATTATATTTTTCCTTGAAATTACCGTGCCACTCTCTGATAATTACTTGTAGATTTTTTTTTTTTAATTTCTAGGTAATATTTTGCTTCCTGACAGATATTTTGTGAGATTTGTTTATCCTCTGAAAAGCAAGGGAGGGGCTGTACATCTTTGAGAGACAACTTTCGAGCACCTTCTTGCTTGTCTCCAAGACAGCTTGCAGTTGAGCATCTCTCCTCCCAAGGCTGTGCTTACATCCTCATTCAGCCTAGTCTACAAGAACATTTTGAGATGAGATCTTAATCATGAAGAATAAATTCCTTTAAGAGCAGAGGCCAAGGGGAAATATGCTTCCAGGCTTTAATGATTACCTTATTTGTCCATGACAAAAGATTTTCCCTGGAGGTCACTTTTTCTCCCAGAATATCCTAGAACATGAGGCACGTGGTTGAGTTAGAAGAACACAGTAAATCAAGTCTTGTCTCCTGCGCATTTGCGGGTGTCACAGTGGGGCCAGGACAGAGTGGCCTCGTTTCATAGATTAAGCTGTTGAGTGACTCCACCAGGCAGCCCTGGGAGGAATCGAGTGTCAGAAATTGAGTGTTTCAGAATTGATGGCAGGCCAGGATGCTCTCCACCTTAGAAGCAGCCCAAATCTATGCAATAATAGAGTAAAAATGACAACCAATTAGGATGGGTCGCCTTTCTGAAACTCAGTCAAACCTTTATTTTTTTAAAAAAAGGAAAAGTCAAAATTGTTTTAGTCTCTCAAAAATGAGACATCATATTCTACTCTAAAAATAGTCAGGGTTAGATTCCTGTTTAGCTGGTGATATATTTGAGAACTGTTTTGAGAATTAGCATTTTTCTGTCCTACCCAATAAAATAATTTTCTAAGCTGTAACTTTTTGTTCAGATTACTAATGTGTTGTAGCCTAAGGAGTGTGATTTTGTGTAGCCTTATAAAAGTGCTGTGACTGTCAGTGTGACTCAATTCCTGTTTAAACTGCCCTATGCTACCACCATATATAAACCCATAATTCCAAAATCATGTACCTCAAGATAATCAACATGCAGATCATTTATTTAAAACAGTTTACTCTTCCAAATGCTTAAGATTGTGTTTTTGCCTTTTTTTTTTTTTTT